>NC_136620.1:23726559-23933483 GCF_933228915.1 Telmatherina bonti | reverse complement strand
TATATATATATATATATATATATATATATATATATATATATATATATATATATATATGTATGTATATATATATATATATATGTATATATATATATATATATATATATATATATATAAACACCAGGAATTGAAATTTCGATTTTTACACTTTCATTCATTCATTCATTATCTGAACCGCTTAATCCAATTCAGGGTCGCGGGGAAGCTGGAGCCTATCCCAGCTGGCTTCGGGCAACAGGCAGGGTACACCCTGGACAGCTCGCCAATCCATCGCAGGGCGATTTTTACACTTGTAAAAGAAAATGAATTTGTTGTATTATATGGTTTGATGTTGTTCTGTGATCTTTCTATATTTATCTTCAGTTTTACATTTGTTTGGATTGTGTTTTTTTCTTTACAAGTAAAGATCTGAGTTACGCAGTGGCTTATATAAAAAAAAAACAAAAAAAACTAAATGCCAAATGTCATCAGGACATCAGTGTGTGGAGGAGGGGAGCTCTGTCTTACTTAAATGGATTTCCTCCAGTAAGTAACCAGCAGGATGTGCTGTTGCAGCACCCCTCTTCATCTTCCAACACAGATGGCTGCAGATCTAATGCCAAGCTCTTGTTTTAAAGTGTCGATTTAATCATTTGTCTTATGATGGACTGGTTCTGAGCAGGATAGACAGATTTGGAAATGGAAGTCATTATTTTATTTACTTCTGTATTATTTTAAACAAGTTTAGTATCAACAATGCCCATTACCAACACCTAAAGATCTTCTCTGTCTCCATCTTTCTTTTCTGCTCTGGAACATGATAAAATGGGAGATATACAAAATAAAACAACTAACCACATTGAACTGGGTTTGTTTTTCTTCTTTTCTGGCAGAAATGTGAGAAGTTGTTTTCCAGTTTACATGTCAGTAGCTGTACTGTGTCAGTCCCAAAAGTGCTTTTACCTTTAAACTCTCATTTGAAACAAAAGACTGATCAAAAGCGCTAATTGTTTGTGCATGCATTTTAGTGCTCTTAAGTTTGAAAGGTCCATTTGTTGTGTCACTCCACTATTTACATAACTTTTTTTTTCCTGACTCTAGGTCAAGTCCTGCTCCCCTTTTCCTCTCCCTCTGTCTGTCTAATTTACGTTTGGTCTGGCCTCAGTACAAGTACTAGCAGTTGTCAGTTTCAGGAAATGCACTGCTTTCTGTTGGGAAGTGAGGTATCTGCCTTTAAGCCAGCCGTCATTCTGTTTTCTTTTTTTTTTTTCTGTAATTTTTATCGACTGCTTACGGGAAGCAGAGCTCCTCCATGCACACAGAGCTGCTCACTCAGCCCCCTCTTCCTTCGTTCTGACTGCATGTTGACTGGTGTGTCAGCTGGCTGACTAAGTGGATATACTGCGTGTTTATATTAATGGATTAAAACCCTACAAACAAGTTTTATTACTTGATACAGACACAGTGGAAGATAAACTTATGCAACATTTGCTTAAAGACACACTTGTATATATCCACAGCTTCACACAGTCACAAAAATTAAAGCTCCCTCTCAGTAATTCAACATTACGTTATGCTTTGGTTGATTTGTGATTGCAGCAGGGTACATGTTGTTATGACAAAGCAAGAGCATCATCCTCAAAACTCACACCCAGCCTGCACACATCTTTACCAACTATCAAATTTAAAACATGGAAAAGCCAGCTGTGCATGATCTACAGAGCAGCTCGCTTGAAGTGTGTGCTAAAAAGAAATGAAAACAAAGCTGTATGTTTTCAACTAGGGGCCTGGGTATAAAGTAAGAACGGGGTAAGTGTGTGTGTGCATGTGTTTGGAGAAGCCGGGAGAGCAGTTTGAGTGCAAACAGGATATTGTAGTACACGGAAGCTTGGATTCTTCCTGCAGCAGTTTGGCTCTGGAGGCTTAGTGCAGCTCAGCATCAAGCAAGTGACATACTCTACACACATGCATGCATGTGGTTGGAATAATCATGTCTGAATGCAAATAACTTTCAGTAACTTTTTAAAATATAATTGACTTTTTTTCATTCAGTCTTTCCTACCTGTTTCTTTCCAGACGTTGAAGTGAAATGTATGGGGCTTCTGACTCACTTATATTGACCTAGTGCAGTCTGAATCAGTCTGTCACTTCAACAGAAACCCTTAAGCAGAGTGGATTTTAAAGTGAAACAACTCAAGATGTTATTTAAAGACCCAAAATAATAAAAAAAAAAAAGACCAGTGTACTAGAATAACCTTGTAAGAGCCAGCCCCTGCTGCTGTTTGTTACAACTGACTCTGTGTTGTATTTTCCACATTTATTTAAAAAGAGTAAAGTATCCCCAGACGTTCTCGTAAAGATAGTTTGTTCTCTGTGCACAAACTCCAGACTCGAGTTAGAAGTCCAAGGAAAATGTCTGAGTGATGCAGAGAGCGTGTGGAACAGATTCACCTCGTCCTGGAGACTTGGACAGGAAAGATGTGTGTGAGAGCAGTGCAGTGTGTATTGTAGCGAGGAAGGGGCTCATTTCACAGGGTTGTCAGGAGCATTAAAACAGGCTGTTTGTCAAGAGCTGGTCCCTCCAGCATTTGTCCACTTGCTTCACAATGGCCACTCCATCTGAGGCAGATTGTGCCTATTCGCTTGATGTTTGGGTCTCCTATCCTACATTTACAGAGAGATGAAAAGATGTTAAGCAGGCACTGCAGACCAATGGAACAAAAGCAGGAGATAATGGTTTCTGTGCACCAGGAATCATATACAGTTCCACAAAAAAAAGCAGAATGTGTTTTTGGACCATCTAACTGTGTTAGGTTTTAACTATTAGGTTCCCTGATGTCTTTATTAGCTGTTAGTGGCTATATACTTCTATTTTTCAGAAGGAAGGCATTGTTTGCTTAAAGGCATTGTTTATTTGGTGGTATATGTGCCATTAAGGCCCTGTGATGGACTGGTGACCTGGCTAGGGTCTACCCTGCCTCTCGCACAATGATTGCTGAGATAGCTAGGCTCCAGCTTCCTGCAACCCTTAACTAGACCAAGCAGTTCAGAAAATGACTGACTGACAAAAGAATGTGCCATTACCCAAGATCTTTCTGCCATTGCAATAAAACAAACAGCTGTAATAAATAGATTAAGTATTTGTTTCTGGTGACACTGGGATAAATGTTTTGAAATGTTTAACAGTTTATATGGAACAAAATATGGACTATAAAGTAAGAAAACATTGAATAAAGTAAAGGGATTTTATTTACATATTTCATTAGAGTGCTATAACATTTCATTTAAGCATTTCATCTGGTAACAACTCTTCTGTGCTCCTCAAAAACAGTACATGTCAAATCTTTAGGTACTATGAAAAAACAACCTTTTTTTTGCCCTAAAAGGCTTTAGTAAAAACCAACTAGAAGCTCCGCCCACAATTCTCAGCACGAGGAAGCTAAATTGCATACGAATATAGCTACCAGAAGGATAATATATCCGCTCTGTTCTGTTTTCAGCAAAAGGGCACAATATGTTGAAAATTCAGTGTTACCATGGGGAGCTTGCACAATGTCAGTTTTGTAAAATAGCTTGAATAAAATATCAATAATCCAAATAGCTGCTTTGTCAAGCATGGATGTATTAGCGAGGTCTACATTCCAACTTCTGCATTAGTTCATGTTTTACAGCTGACTAACATGCACACATGGAGTGGAGGTGTGCAACACTCAAATAAACTCAAGCTTAATATTATACTAGAATATTTGTGTTTCATATGTTTCCAAGCAGCAACCTCCGGTGGTTAAAAGTGAAGCTTATGTGGAAGTGCAAAAAAAACTAAAGTTTCCCTTTCATCCGCTAGGGGCTGGCTCCAAAACAGAGTGAATCCCCATAGACTCCCATGTTAAAAAGGTCAAATTCATAGCAAAAATAAACATGTTTACTGCCTGGTTCAAAAATCCATTTTCGGTTTAATAGGTCAGGTTTACCTTCATGACAACTGTGGGGGGAGTATTTTTTTTTCTTACTTGTGCGTTTAAAAGTAATTTAATCTCGAAATTCTGTACATTTAGGGGCGTGTCCTTTTGATTGACAGGTACCCAATCTTCCGCTTCAAGTAAGAAGAACGTAGAATAACTGCAGTTTTTAGCTGATTAACAATGTGATTTAGCTTTAGCCCGCTTACCTCCGTTAGCTTATTATCTCCTGTTATCTCAAGGTTAGCTCGGTTAGCTCTTAGCTACAGGCAGCTCGGCGCTCGCTCGATGTCACAGCTCTACGTCTTTTGCCATATTTGTATTTTCCGGGCGAGACGACACACATGCCCCCTGCCAAGATGGCAATGGTTGAAACCACCCACCGAGCTTCAATTCAACTCTTCAGAAACCTATGGGTGACATCACAGAGGCTCCATCTATCTTTTTATTTACAGTCTATGTTTGTTCCTCATCAGATTCAAATTAGCAGTAAAGGTCCAGCCCGCAACTGGTGATTTCTCCATTCGTTTCTCACCTTTCTAAAACTCCATTTGGTAACTCATTTTACTGACATAAAACCGCATAAAAAAAAAAAAAATCTGGAAACCAACACAGCAAGGAACTGCAGACAACTAAGTGATACTCTTCTTATATAAAAGCAGCAAACCTTCCCTTACAACCACAAGAGCCAACCTATAACCTTTTTCTTTTAATATTGTGTCATTCCCCCTGTGTGCGTACTTAATTGCCAAGGTTATGACTGATGAAAGATGAACCCATACCACTACTCTTGCTGGGAGTAGATACATACTAACCCCCTCAAGCAAGGAAAAAGCAATAGGAAGCCAAAGCAATAAAAGGCTTTGACATTGATGGGCCTGTTTCCCAAACACTTAAGAGCTCGAGTCTGGCTGGAGGGGTCGAGGCTCCAGTTCTTATTGCTGTGTCTGACCAGAGTCACCATCCACAGAAAGGGTCGGCGTTTGGTCTCGGCCCCTTAGCTCCTGCCTCTTTGTCTCTGTTGGCCACTTGGGGTGGTGGTGGGGTAAGTGGGTGAGGAATTTCTGTGTGTGTTGAAGGCCTTCAGCAAACAGAATTCACAACGTTAGAGCAAATACAGAGACCTGCCTTCCTGTTCGAAAAAAAAAAGTTTCATGTCTGACACTGTACTAATCAAACCAAGCATAGAAAGGAACATGAGAAAATTACAACAAAAAAAAAAATGTTTTTTTGTAATGTTTTTACAAGAAAGCAAGCAAGCAGAAATGAAAACAGAAAACAGATGGTCATTCGTTTATCTTATAAATCTGTGGCATGAGGTAAAACCTCAGAAAAACAACAGCAAATGCAAGACTAGTTAGAATAAATAATCATTTTTAACATTAAAATATTACTTTTATGAAAGAATTGAAACCCTATCTAACCTTTGTGTGTGCTAGTGTGTGTGTGTGTGTGTGTGTGTTGTAGCTGAACAACTTCTTAACCCCCCCTTTCTATCCGTCCATTTGGCTTGGTTTGGCTTTTGACTGGATTAGGTTCATGCACAAGGCTGCTACTCATGCCAATGGATTGCTCATGACAGGCCCTTATGCAGACACCTTGACTGCCATAAGCAATTACATTAAATACACCGTAGAGGTGCAGGACAGGGCTGACCTGTGGGAGGGTAAGAGGAGGTGCAAGAGCGAAAGGGGAGGGAAGAGAAACACCCCACAGCTAATTCTACACCATTTAAAAATACAGTTTTTTCTTTCTTAAGCAACATTTAAAGCCCCTTTGAATTATGACTGAAGTGGAAAAAAAGAGGGAGGGTTTTGTAAAACATCTATAGTGGCGAGCTGTAATCGGATAGCGTTCACATTGTCATTATGTAACTGAACGCTGTGTTATGGGCCCTGAAAGCCATCTACGTCTCCCCTCATCGCTACAGTTTTGATAGAGTTGCCTACCTGTAGATCTAAAGGTGATGGATCTTATATCCTTGGACCGGGAATGTTTATTGGTCGGGTTTCATACTGATCTGGATCGGCTCTGTTACACTACAGATCTTGTTCCTGCTGCTGTGTTTCTGCTGTGTCTGCTCTGTTTCACCTCAAACACTGATGTGGCATGACAAGACCAAAGGGTTCATGGGGTTGATGAAATGTGTGAAAGAAAGAGCAACAGTTTTTTGTGTGTTTAAGTTAGCACACCATTTTTCTGTCAGCCCTGTTTGTAGTTAAAGGATTTAGAAAAAAAAAAAAAAGATTGTCCTGTTTTTGTTTTGTTTATTTCTTTCCTATTTTGTATATGTTCTTGAAATTATGGGACATATTGACCTAAAAAGTATTCAGATAAAGAGTTGCGGGATAAGTTAGGTGTTTGACATACTGTACTTATGATAGTGCTTTTTCTGTGTGCTCCAGATGTTTTAAAGTAAGTCAGAATAATCATTTAGCTTGGGTATTAATTAATCATTTTCACTGTACTCCATGAGAAGTAGTTGTAATATCAAATGTGTGGACAGCAACACAAAGGAACAGTTGATGAGGGCCAGATCTTTGTGAAAATGAAGAAGTGGTGAGGGCCAGAGTCTGTGTGAGGTGAACCAAGGCTTTTGCACTTTGCTTTGCTTCACTTCTTTCTCAGCAAACATCTTTCTCTCCATCTCCTTCTCTCTTACTGTTGTCTTTTTCCAACACACAGTGGAATAAGTAGAAGTGTGTGGAGCTGCTGAGCTGTTCCACATGTGAAGGGTGTGTCAGATCAAATTAGGCCTCGTTGACAAAGGGCCTTTTACACACAGGTGCATGGTGGGTGAGCTGGGACTGCAGTCAGCCCCTCAGTTCGAAAGCCAACTAGCAAACCGGTCAGTCAGTAAGTTAATCAGTCAAACTGCCACTCAAAGAGCACAGACTTCAGCTGCTCCATGTGCAGCATTTGGACCTGCAGAGTGAGGTTTGACAGCTTTTTCTTCTTGTCATGTGTCCGTTCTACATGAATGGTAAGAATTCTCTGCATTTCTGACTTTTCTTACAGCCCCATTTTGGCACGTTTTTGGCCCTCTGATACTGACATACCTCTGAAACTCCGCCTTTTGCATTTCTCTTCTTGAAAGCTATATCTCCAAGCCTTTCCGCAAAACATCTACAGTCAAATCACAACACAAAACTTAATTTACAGCAGCATGTCAAATACATTTTTTGTCTGAATGAAAATCACAATTTCCAAGAGTTTCAACTGTGTTTACTTCTCTTTCCTAAAGTTTATTACATTCTTTCCCCATGTTGTCACTTTTCATACATGAACATAAATCGTACGCATATGCTCACACAAACACACACATAGCAGCCCCCCATGGGTGCTGGGGTAACCATAATGCAGCTGCAGCAGTGCAGGCTGAGTTATTACGTTTAATCCGTCTAATGGTTGAGTTTCATAGAATGGGACCCAGTCTGCCTTGGAACTAATTCTGTCTGGGCATTCTGTTTAATTCGCCACACTGGGCCGTAAGCTCTTCCAAAGGCAGGCTACCCCCTCCATTCTTTTCACCCCACCCCTTAAGAATATAAACCCCTTATCTTCTCCTCTCCCTCCCTCTCATGGATGGCAGAACACTGGGTGACTTGTGCTAGAGAGTGATTTCTCAACAGTCCATAAAACATTCTTCTGACGTTTTGGACGTATACTCCAGTGAGGCAAGAGAATGGGAGTAAAGCTATCATGGACCACAGAAAACCCAGCAACACCAGCCTTGCCCCCCAACGCTTAGACAACACTGTGCAAGTTGCATGAGGCCAATAGGCATGGCATGAAATGAATGGAAATTGAGATGCATGTATAGGATGGGTAAAGAGAGGTGCACTGATGGTCTCGCGTGTGCAAACCAAACCGCTAAAATACTCATGTTATGACACAAAAGGCTTCAGAAGATTAATTGAGCCTGAAAACCGGATAACGAATGTTGCGCATGTGCATCAAAGTGTGTGTACCATCGGGTGTGTAATCGACATCACTGTACTATAGTGAGAGTTTAAACTCAATGTAGCCTAGTGGACACAGTTGCAGTCTGGCTTGAAAACAATGGTGCTTTAACTGGGAGGATTGGTGTTGGGGGGGGGGTTGATTGGTTGCTTGCTTGCTTATGTGGCTGAACGGTGATAATCCTCAGTCACAAATCCCACGCGTTTAGTCAAATTATTCCAGGCCTTAAGGGTCCCATTGTGGTCACTTGCTGGTGTGCTGGTGTCTGAGCCCCCCCATGGGGACAACAATGCCACCATTCAAGGCCACTTGCTGCTACCGACGAGCAATTTCAGGTGTGAATTGGCTGTGTAGCCAGTGGCTTATATTAAATGACCTGAGACGTGACCTTAAAGGGTGAAAGAGTTTAGAGATGGAGGGGGAGAAAAAGGAAGAAACGGAGTAAGCTTTTTGAAAGAAAGAGATTATTTGAAAGAGGGGCAGCGCTGCAGCCTTGTCAAGTTCTGTCATCTTTTTAGCTCTGATGGCCAGCCTTTAAAGCAGGCCAGAGCTGCATTATCTTTAAAAAAGATATCGCTCACCGCGCCTGCTAAACCTCTCCTCTGTCCTCCCATCTTTCCCCCATAATATGCTTTTAATCATATCTTCTTGGCTGGCTTGCTTGCGTGGGTGAGCGCTATGTCCAGGCTCTTTGATGGGAATCTGTGATGCGCCTTGAAGCCTTTTGAAGTGGCCGGTCAGGGAGCTACAGGGGGCCTAGTGATGGGGCCGGGAGCTTTGATGTGCCAGGGTCTGGAGAGGCCGGCTGCACGCTGCCCTGCACCGATCTGTCAGTAGCACAGCTGCATTGCTTGTTGGGGGAGCGCCTGCCTCCAACCTTGCCTGACTGGTTGGGTCGTTGATTGACTTACTCACCTAGACAACTGTATACAGTACACCATGTACCTGCAGAAAAACAAGTGCATCTGTGTCTGCTGGTCAGCTTTGTGCTCACAGTATATATTTAGTACAAAGTTGTTTGAGTGAATATATCCCCAGACTTCATACAAATCTAAACCTGCTGCTGCTCAATTTACTTCCCCTCCTATTTTCCTTTGATTTCTGTCAAATAGCTCACTGAAAAGGAACACTTTGTGGACAGCTCTTTTTTGCACAAAGTCTATGTGAAAGTGCCATTGGGAATTTTTCAGTCTGAATATTGCCAAATGGAATCTGTTTTCTGTGCAGCTGCACAAAACCATTAAAAAGAGACCATGTGTTCCAACCTGTTTGGTTTCGGTCAAGCTCAACCTTGGCTCAACTCTCCACCTGGAGAAACGAATGGTTTCCAAGGCCCATGCTATTGACACTTAGCTCATTGCATGGAGTTTCTTTTTTTTTTTTTTCTCCTTCAAGAGGAGGCTGCATTTAGTGCCTGACAGCAGCCGAGAGCAGTACTAACATCTCATTTTGATGCATTCCAACCCCACGTAACTCCATACATAGAGACATAATACAGAATGTTATGTCATAATGAATACCACGAAGAAATAATTACCATGGCAGCTTACTATTTTGATTTGAAGTAAGTTTGAAAGTGCTGTATTAAGTAAAGTCTTAGTCCACAGTTGTGTATTTATTGCACATTCTAACAACAGAGAGTTCTACACTGTATTGCCCAAGTCATGTTTTTGGAGTCAGTGTCATTTCACTTACCACCATCATACACATCCATCATCCTTTTTCCCTTTTCAAGCACTTGTAAAAAATGAGTGTATGTGTTTAACCTGACTAAACATACAGTAGGTATCCTCTTTCTCACCCTCTCCTGCATCACAGTTGCGTAGTTTACACAGTTAACACCTGGCAGTGATCCAGTGTGAGCTACACTGTTTGCCATCATTTCATTTAGTATATTTGAGAATGAGATGTCATGTGTGTGCTGATCCGTCAGTAGCCTTGAGCTATGATATCAATGTCAATGCTTTTATGATAAATTAGTTATATATAAATATTTACTGTATCTGTTTATTATTCACAATGGCTGTGAGAGACCTCTCTTCTGGGACCTTAAAACATGCAAGCAAACAAAGAAAAAAAGGACGTCTGCACAAGACTGTGGCATCTTCACTTTGACCCACAGGTGGGCCCCCACCGTATCAGCAATGGAGGGTGCATAACTGATGAGAGAATAACGTCAGTAGCGCCCCCTCAGGAGTAATTTATTACTGGAGGATTAGTTGGACTGTAATGAAAAATGATAATGGTGAATGACTCTCCAGTGGCAGTTTGTTTGTTTACATTGTCTCTGGATCCTTTCCCCCTCTGGAGGATGGATCATCCCCAGCTGACCTCTGCTACGCTAAGCATTGGTTTTACTTTATTATTCTTGCAAATCTCTGCAGCAAAACAACAGACTAATAGGAGTCAGACATGACTGATACCGGTCACTGTTTTAAAACACAATCTGTTAGTGAAATGACTTTTAAATGTTAGCATGTTTATTAGTTTATATGTTCACATCTTAAATAGCTATAACATTTGAGAATTCCTCATTACCTGTCAGTATTATTTTTATTATTCTATGTTAGCTTGTGTCTTTGGGCTGGGAGTACTAAACTTATCTCATCAGATGCCCTCAGCGTGACCTGCAAGTTTAGGCCTGCTGTCGTCAACAAATCTGTGCCAAGCTAGATGAAGGTTGTATTTTAGGCCTATTATAGTCAAGGAGACAACTCAGCCTGACTTCTAGTTTGACCACTCACCCCTATCTGACTTGCTCATGTGGTCAGTCGCTATGGCAACATGCTGAAAAGACTGCTTCCTGAGTCTTTGTTGTGTTTGAGGCTTGGCACAGCATTGTAACCTAGATATTATTTTTAGGCCGTCAGCAATGGTCCACTGCATGTTGATTTAGGATGTGAGCAGACAGCCTATTGCGCATGTCAACACACATGAACACAAAGCCTCTTGAGTACACAAATTCAATGACCAAAAGGGGTCGGCCAGAATTGTGCATTTAAACTCTGCAGTGCCCAACTGCAAACTCATTAGCTGACATTTTGCATTGCTGAAGGCGCAGACATCTGTCAGCCGATTTCAGGTCACTGAAGTCATCATTAGCAATGTCGGTATGTGAAAAGCTCTCTGTTTCTCTGTACATCAGCTGTGTTGTCCCACACCCATCTGTGGCCTTTTATTGCTTTTCTCCCTCTCTGTGTCTTTCTCTTAGTCTCTCTTTCCTTGTGGCTGGCAGTAATAAAGTTCTGACAGGGAGAGCGTGAAGGTCATGGTTGTTAGATGGTAAAGGCGAGAGCCACAGCTGGGCTGGGCAGGCCTCCTTTCTGGCAAAAAATGATGAGTTGTGTTTGCTTGAGAGGAATGAAAGGGGGCAATCTTATTTGACACAAACTTTTTTCTTTTTTTCCCCTCCCATAAGCCACCTGATTTGGTGAAGGGAAGGCCTGAAAGGCTTTTGATAAAGCATAAGTGCCAAGTGAGAAGAAGAGGTGTTCGTTATGAGGTAGCCAACAAGCTTAAATGTTGTCCAAGTAGTGTTTGTGGACTTGTCTGAAAGCCTCAGAGGCGTTCACACCTGCTGCTTCTTCAACTCCATTTGAGCTTTGGCCAAAGATGTATGAGATCAGCTGTGACTGTAGTCGATTCACAGACTGCTTAATACTTTTGTACGAGATGACGGCTTTTTAAGTCCTTCATGGTTTAGACAACCAAAACTAAACCAAAAGATCTATATTTAAAAGGCATGAGGGAACAAGTGAAATCAAATACTTGTTTAAAATTCAATCATTCATTTGCAAAAAGCTGACGTAAAACATTAAAATGTCTTCTTATTAACAAACTCTATGTTGTCAGTCAGTCCTAGGGTTTATCTTATTTTCTATGTAAATAAGGTTGTTCTTTTTTAAAAAATATTGATAGAGTAATATCAGTGATGACAGAATGCAGCATTTTAAAAAAAAAATCAAAGACTTGAATTAACTTTTAAAGATGCTAAGAAATCAAAGGAACCTCTATGCTGGGGTCTAAAGTCAAATCAATGCTTAAGCTTAGGAAAACTTCTTAGCATAATTTCATACTACATTTCAAAATTCAAGGTAAAACTTAAAAAAATAAAGAAAATATCAGAGCAAAACCATATTTTGCAAGATCCAGGAATACTACTATCTTCGTTACTTGCAAATAAACAATCCAAATTTCAAACTTTTTGTGAAAAAAATGATACACTCTCCTAAAAGTTACTAAATTAGTCTTGTAAAAGCCCATTGTTTAAGAATTACTCCTACCTAGTGGTGTACTAATTGAAAGCAAACAACAGAATAGAGCTCTCTGGCGCTTTTTTATGAAAGCATGATATTATCGAAGCCATGGAGAGTCACAAACGTGAAATAATGTCAACATTTTGCACAATTTGGAGTGTGCCCTGAGGTGATGAGGTATAGAACAATACATAACTGTATTTTTAAGTTTGTTATGGACATGCTCTCTGTGTTTTAGGTACCAAGCTGCTGCTTAATGGCTAATGTCATCACGTGAAACTGTGTGACTAGAGGGAGGCCATCAACCCCTAACCCTCTTGACAAATCAGGTGAAAGGATTAACAGGATTCCGGTTAGGTAACAGGTAAAGGAAACTTTAACACTGAAAAATATATAAATATTTTGGAAGAACATATCCTGCTGCCCTGGTTGCATCTTATCCAGCAAAGAATTTGCTTGTTTCAAACCACTTTTGCCTATATTACAACTGCATGGCTCTGTTGTAAAAGTCACAGAGCCACACTCTCACAGCTGTAGACATGAAAACATTGTGATGTAAATAGATTTAAAAAAGTCTCTTTCAGGACCTAACCTGTTTAGCAAGTCAAACCTAATATCACACAAATGTCATTCAAAGCAGCAGCTGATCTAGTCTACAGATTAATGGCATAATTAATAAATGTTTATGAAATATTTCCCTAATTTACAATTAAATTCTGTTATATTTTATAACAACACTAACAACTGGAGAACCCTTTTGTGGCTTTGTTGTTTTTTTTTTTTGTTTTTTTTTTGTTTTTACCCTTCTTTGGACATTTCATCAGAAAGCGAGGGCAAGATCTGCATACTCGAATGGAGGTCTGTGAATGTACACAGCTTTCTTATCAGGAATCATTGCCAAGCTCTCACTCCTCTTCATCTGATAAAGGATACACAGTGTTCTTGAACTTGGCTCACATTGCGGTGGGACTATTTGACAGATTGTCATAGATGAAGAATTAAATCATTATTCTGCAGTCGCACTCATCAAATCCTGGCCTTGAACAGATGGCTAAGATCTAAATATTTTCTGTACCCCTGTTTTGCAAAGTTTATATCAATATGGCACTGAGAGTTACACATTGCATGCACATTGTGGTCTTGGATGTAAAATTGGTGTAAACTATTAATGTAATAAGGATATACTGGTTATTGTCACATTTGACCACTGACCTTTTGAGATTGAGCACAACACTGACAGCTACTGCGTTTTGTTTTTCACTGAAATAGTTGGTCGTAGATCTGCCTGAGAAAGAAAAAAACAAAAACTTTTTACGTTTTTGAAAAATACTTTTGTGTTGATTTATCACAAAGCTAAACAATGACTATAACTCGATACCCATATAAATGGTCTTCACTTGGGAGCAAAAACACAGAGAATCACAGAAATGCTACAAGTATAGATGGTTTGTTTTATGTCCTCTTCTTGTCAAAAATATTTTCTTTGGATGGTATCCAACTTTTCTCAAAGCCAGTGTCAGAATCCAACTCTTCTAAACCTCAAGTATTCTCAAGTGGGCTTAGTGCTGTTTTGGAAAAAATAGTGCAGGGAGGGAGCAAAGTGGAGTAGTTCCACATTGTGGTGATGCATTCAGCAGATTGAATTTGTCTGCTTTTCTCTACCCTGTACACAAATCTGGTCCTTACAAAACCTGTCATTTCCCAGAGTGTTCCAGTATGAAGTCCTCTCTAAACGCATTTGCATTGACATGAAACTTGGACACACACACACACAAACGATAAAGGGTAAACCCCCCCCCCCCCCGAGTGACAACAGTGGGTCGTTTGCCAACCCTAAGGGAGAATCCCTCTTAGCTGCCACCATCATGTCCAAGAGAAGAAGCATGGCATCGGGCAGAAAGAAAACGCAGGTTCATTGTGTCAGCTATCTGATACCGCACAATGAGGCGTCTCATTCTTCTAGATGAGTGTCAGGAGTTCAGCCTTAATCGCCATGACCCACATTTGACCTCACAGGAGGGTAGAAATGCAGCTGAAGAGGCTTCATCGAAGCAGCAGTGACAGAAGACGCACAACCCAGGGCGCTTCTGTTAGGCTTATCACTTGGGAGGCAAGGAAAACAATGGCGGCACACAGACACGCATAAACACACATATGCCTCGAAAATGAGTGACATACAATAGTACTGTGGAAAAAAATCTGAAACATGTCAGTCGCTCCCCCTCATGCTCGTTGCTTATGTTGGACAAGCAGAGTTTAAGTAAACATCTCCAGCTATCGTGATATGCAGTGTTATGGCCCACTTGCAAACCCTATTTATTGCCTTCTGAAGAGAGAAGACATACCAGTGACGTATGAAAGGCGATAAAATTTGAATGACTGGCTTTGTTTGTGCACTCAGCTGAGCAGAGAGACCTTACAAAAGAATTTGAGGGATTTCATGTTTGGTTCAGTCTTTGACACTAGTATGTTGTTAATATTTAAGCATTAGTCAGATGATTATTTTGGTCCAGTTCGGCTGTTTGACTTTGACCAGTTTTGCATGCTTTTCTGGACGTGCACCAGTCCATATTTCACTACATAAAAAGCTAAAACTAGCATCCTTAAGTTAGTTTGGAAATAGTTCAAATCTGTGATCTAAGAAAAATGTTTCAAAAATTCAATCCAAAACAAACAAATCTGAAAGTGAAACTAAACTCAATCTTCTGTCTTCTGTTACAGCAGTTGAGTTACCTCTGCTCCTATTTCTTTGTGGGAGGATTATCAACTGAAAAAACACAGAATATGCAGTGAAATCTAATCTAGGACTTCACTTTATTCTGTGTTACATTATGAAAACTCACTGACATACTCACAGCTTATAAACTTCTTTAGGAAAATGAGGTACATTACAGGAGGAATCGTTTGAAATTCTCTGCATAATAGATGCTGACATTTTGTTATTGTTGTTTGTTTGTCTGATTGTGTTAAACAGGGTACGGGATGGTATTGTAAGTCATTCCTGATTATTTCAGTTTAATTGTACTGTATAAGAGAAAAGAAGTTGTACTATGTACATTATTTGTATTTGTATTTTACAGTTGTAACATGGAAGATAAACCAAAGAAAAAATCTCTGGATTATAAAGTTTATAATTATCATTATAGATATAATTATTATACAATAGTGTCCGTGTTACAGCCAAAAGTATTTCCCCTACTCGCTGGCAACCACGGATTTTGACATAGAGATTGCTGTTCAGCCAACTGAAGGGAATTTATTTATTTATCATTTTATTTTGTATTTTATGTGAATCTGCACACCTTTTGTATGGTGTGATGGCAGTCATAAAGGCTGCAGGCAGTGTGCAGGCAGTGTGATCTGGATATTTGGGAGTGTTTACAGGTGGTCTTTCACTTTCTTAATGGCTTTTTATTATTATTATTATTATTATTATTATTATTATTATTATTATTATTTATTATAATAAATTATTCTTGTGCATAAAATCATATATATATATATATATATATATATATATTTATATTTAAATATATATTTAAAACAATATATGTTAAAACCCGATGTATTGCTAGCAATTGTAATGCCATCTACTTCCTGCTTGACACACTCCATCCTACTCTAAATACTCATTCTTTTTATCTGAAGCTAGTTTTGCATTTGCTTCTTGGTAAGTAATCCCAAAACAGCCTCTAATTATTGTTTGTAACTTAAGAGGTGCCAAGCAATGGTAAACTGAAGCGCTGAACATACAATGCAGGGTGCACAAGGGAAACACTGACTCCTCTGGTTTCAGGATGGGCTGAACACTGTAACTTGAGTGTTGGGTCATCACCACCATTCATTCTGTATAAATATTTCACATCCGTCCGGCAGCAGGGTGGGCCTGCTGTCAGTCAGAGAGGGTGGAAAACATTTACAGGCGCTTCATTTGGACACACAGTGGGAGCTTATGGATACACACGAGTGAGCTTTGCCTTGTCACACGTGTACACACAATAAACACATACAAACACAGACTTTCTTTGTATTTTTAAAAGACAGCGGCATATTTAGTGGTTGTATTGTCATTTATTTTCAAGTGTAAAGCAATTTTCCGCATTCAGTTATCCTTTTATCATGTTTTATGTGCTCATTTTTATGTGCAGTTCTGTCAAATCCTTTGCTTATTGTTAGCTTTCTGATGTTTTGTGTCTCATTGTTTTATGCTTTGTGCTTTCTTCTATGGAGGATGATTTCACAGGATATGACAAACATACAGCTGTGCATCGAACGTGGTTATGTTTGAGTGTCTTTGTGCACAGATCTTGTGGTCTTGGGTGAACATGTGCTCATAATCTGTGGTGTTTGCTATGATGTGTTTGTGTTTCTACATCTCCTATGTGTCTACTGTATGTATGTCAGCCAGCTGTGAAGATAAGAAGGCTATCGCATCTTAGCAGACTTGTAGTTTGCAGGATGTGCATATTATAGCAAAAAAAAAGCCACATTAATTAAATTTTCAAACTGTTTACGTGTCATCTCCTTGAATTTTCAGAGAATCTGACTTGTTTTAGTCACAGATAAACTTCTGAAAAGAAAAAAAGGGACATTTTTTGTTAGGCCCAGTAAAGTTACAGGATTCTTAAAAGATTATTCAGACTTTTGAGATGTGTAAATATCCCTTGAAAGATAAATCAATACTGCAAAATTCATGGGGATTCAAAGATGATGTTATCAGATTCATTGCAGAGACATTGCTGCTTGCTTGGATACTAATTACCTCCACCAGTGAGATTATGTTGGTGCCCACATTAATCTGTCTGTTTGTTAGCAATCTTACTGGGTAGACTCTTGTGATTTTTTCCGAGAATGGGTTTTGGTCTAACTTGGATTACATTTTGGGAGTGACCTACAAGGAATTGTGGACACAGGATTGTTTAAAATGATTCTCCACAAGAGAGGTGGAAATGAGTTGCTTGTTTTTCAAGTTTTCCCTTGGAAATAAAAATATTTTTACTGTATAAATGGTGAACTAGTTAGCTACTGTCAGTGCAACAAAAGACCAGAAAGTCTGTGTATTATTTCACTGAAAAAAAATCAAATCTTTTTTTCCCCTCTTCTGTCTTTACTTGAATAAAAGACACATTTTTCTGTTTTGTCTGTTTACCTGGTGTTGTTTAACAAATACCTGATGTGACAATAAATCACAAAGTCATCACTCTCAATCACTCACAATTATTCAGACAAAGATACATGTACGTCAGTATTGCTGGGTTGTGGAAAACATTATATTGGGAAATATTTTTCAATAACATGATCTTTATCTTTCTCCTGCTAACTGTATCAGGATCCACAGATTCACCATGACATCTCAGTTGCTAAATGTTTAGATCTGTAATGGTGCCATTCCACTTTACTGATGCTCACCAGACCTCTGTCCATCATTCCTTCTTTGCTTTGAAATTAAAATTATTTCCAGATGTCAGCTTTCATGGTGCACCGTAAGCCATATACATTTTGGTAGGAGTATGTTTTATTTCTGTCAACTTCATAAGCAACAGTAATGGGTAAACCTGCTAATTCAACTCCTTAAATGAGGTGTAGTAGTTCCACTGTGACATTTTCTCTCTCTCATTTTCTTAATTTAGTTTTCCATCTGCAAAAAAAGCCGTTGTCCAATGCATATTATTGGTAAATCTTGGTCGTTGACTTGGTCATAACGATTAAACTTTACATCCCTATGATTAATGCATACATTCGATGAAAAGTGAAGGTGTGCGTTTTCTTGAGTTTGTAATGATTTTTATGCATCTGGTTGTTCATTCACTGAAAGTATGATTTGCTACGTCTTGGTTTGACAGTGATGTTGTCTTGATTGGAATTAGTGTTGACACAACTGCCATACCACCCCCTCCATCACACTCCAGCTCTTGTCTTTTAGTGTAATGTCAGAAGAGGAAAACCAACACAGTGTCCCAACTCTGCCAATCCACTCCTTCCTCTTGTTTCATTGTCGCTAGGCAGCCCTCTTTTTTCAGTATGCTCTTTCTCCTCTTCTTTTTGTGCATCTGAAAGGGGTCAGTGCCTCTGCATGAAGAAACCACAGGGCAAAAAGTCTTTGGGCCAGACACTGGAGAAGTCCACTGCTAATTGCTCTCAACGAATCTCTAACCATTGTCCTCCACTAGGTTTTAATTTGAATTTGAAAAGAGGCAGCTAGCTGGTGCTGAGAGTGTAAGGTACACAAATGACTGTCACTGGGAATGGATAGCAGCACTACAGGGATTGTGGACTTGTCCCCTAAATAAGCACTGTTGGCTTTTTGGCTCTGCATAAGTAACGGTATGTTTGCACTAGCATAAGCGCCATATTGATGTACGCTTGGCTGAAGTAGCACTAGGTTTGACAGGCAGATGCTGTATGGTGGACGTTTTGTCAAGAGGATTTTCATTTGGCTCTGACACAAGTGCTAAATTGTTCTTTGCTCTTTTACATCACCATTTCACATCATTAGGCTCATGTAGAAGAGGTCTGAGAAAAAAACTCTTTTGTTGTAGCGGATCCTCATCTGCTTAGTCTTTGGCTACATTTATGACTAAAAGAACACAGATTAAAAATCTAACTAATATTTAAAAAAGAACGATGGAAAGATGGTGAAACAGACTGGCCAGGTTTGTTCCGACAGACAGACAGACAGCTGAACAAATTGCCAGGCCTGCCCCTCCCTCCACTGCACTTGTTTTTTTTGTATGGGGCGAGGGTCCTGGTCCGTGTCCCCCTGTTCTCCAACCTCGGCAGTGGTTAATTGAGCCCCTTCCAGGCCTCGCCCCTTTATTGCCTCCATTTGTCAAAGCTTGCAGTCTTGAATGGTGCCAGAGACCTTATACAAATGAAGAGCTTTCTAGGTCTTCCACGTCTTTGCCTCTTTATCATTCTCTTCATCTCCAAGCGCAAACAGGTCTCGCTCAGGGCAACTTAGGGCAAACAGTGCTTCAACAAAGACAATGGCTCAGTCAGGGGGTGTGGGCAGGTGGCTGATGTTTTCCCCTCACATCCCCAAGTTCAGCGATGCTGAAACTCACTGTGGTCAATGTGTTCATTTTATAGTTTATGCATTTTTGAAACAACGGTATTTCTAGAAATCCATACATTGAGGTTGTAGAGTCAATGCTAAAATAGTTCAGTAAAGCAGCAAAAAATTCATGTTTATTGTTTTTTTTTTAAGTCATGGACAAACCACTCTAACAAACAGCAATAATGAAGTAAGATTGGGCCTCTAAATAATAGAAAATTAAATAGTGCTCTATGTTCACAGTTGTTGCAGGCATTTCAACATAGAACCCTGACTAAAAGATTTGCCTAAATAAATGTTAAATACTAATGTGGGCAGAAAGAGCAGAATTAAATACATCCAAAGCAAAAAAATTCCAAACACAGAGCAAATATTTTCCAGCTTTGGAGTAAATCAGCAACATTGTCTGAAGCTGAACTGTATATGGTCATCATTCATTTCAAATTATATAAATGGGTGCAGCTCAAGCACACCAGTGGGGGAGACAATTGAGCAGCTTTACCATTTAAAGGTAGGGCAGGATATCCTGAACAAATGGTTCAAGCATGCTACATTTAATAAATAAAGAATTCAAAAGTCCAAACCCCTGTCTTCAGACTTCCCCCTGAAGTCACACCTCCATAGCACATAGACAAGCAATGCTGTTTCCCGAGGGTTCAATGTATTTTGATGCAGAATGCGAGCCAATGTAGCTCGCAAAGCTCTGGCTCTTGCTTCATTACCTTTTAAAAGTGCTCCATATTTCTTAGAAACTGGATTTCATGCATAAAGAGGGGTGTGGGTTGAAAGGTTGAGGGGGAAGGGACAAATGGCAGTTGAGTTTGATAGACTTATCACGTCATTTCAAACAGACTGGATAAATGATTGGTTGGAGTTTTTTCAGACCTGTCCGTTCCACAGGTGACTAGATTTTTTTTTTTTTTAATTTTGTGTTCTGCAATCGGGGTGTGAATGTATCTTTTAATTCCAGCTGTCTTTGGTAAAATATTAAAAATGTTTTAGATGATTAACGACGGCAGTGTAATCCTGAAGTTTATCAGTGCAGCTCTGTTCAGAACCAGTCCACAGATCATTCATCGGTCATAGTTACTCCTCAAACTTCAAGTCTTTCAGAAGGTGGGTGCACTCAAACCTCAGCAAGGTGCTGCTGGCTTTGCTGCAGTGTTCCCAGGTATGTTGTCAACTTCACTCTTTGCAAATTATATCCAGGTTTTCCTCCTCTTATTCTGCTGCAATTTGAGGGTCAAGGGAAGACACATTTCACAATGAGAGGATAACAGTCAGCTTTATAGTTGCTAGTCTGAAGAAAATTTCTTATGTAACATTTTAGTGTTGAAGGATAGAGTTGCTTTTAATTCTTTATAAATGTTATCCCTTTACATAATGCACTTTTTTTTATTTTACAGCAATCCCCCCCAAAAATCGGAACAGTTGGATAGCCAACTCCATATTTCAGTAAAACACAAGTTCTAGCCTTTTAGTGTGTTTTTAAAATCCACTGTTATCTAACACTTATACCTTGTTTTCACACAAATGTTTGAGTTAATTTTGAACAGACTTTTGAGCTTCATAACTTCAGTGTGGTTTAGTCTACACCTTTTAGACTTCTTAGTGGGGCGACAGGTGTACAGTGGAAGGTATTGTATGACCCCGGTGTCTGTCCACTGTGAAGCTGTCATCAGCACATGTGCTACTGCCATCCCATGGCCTGCATACTGCAGATAAGAGCAGCCATTCAACCAAGCAGCAAGCTATTCACTATAGTCATCATTGTTTGGCCAGACCACAGACAAACCTGTAATGTACAGAGAAAGACATGGGAGGGTGTAGGAGCTCTTACAGGCTATAGAAAACACAATAAATAAAGGATGAATGAAAGAATGGATAAAACACCAAAGAAAGAAAGCTACTCCAGTGCCATATGGAGTCAGAGCGCACAGGAGACTCTTGTTTGTAATGTGTGTCAGGTGCCAAATGGAGAATAACGCTAAATTTGTCCAGAGTTTCATCATACTATGCCATGACTGGCTATTTCTTTGTGGATTAATTTAGCCTTATAACTACTCTTATACACTCTTACAGCACATGGTTAGTGTCTGAAAGTTCACTAATGAAAAAGTAGATGAAAAAATAGATGATGTTTTTTGGTGCTTGAGAGCATTTACTTTGATGTACGAGTTAATATTTAACTAACAGACTCCAGCACAAAGCATCACTTTGTTTGGGGCCCCCTGGTTTACTTATATGTAATTATAGCATTATATTTTGATAGCATGGAACAGCTCAGTGCATGTTTCATTTTAACATTTGTGCCTTCGAGACCAGTATGACCTGTCTGTGGCTGAACTGCAGAAAAGGGTAATGCAAGGTTTGTGTATAGTAGTAGTCTATAGTCTATAGTAGTAGTCTGAGCTCATTGTGCTGTGTGTGCTGGTGTGAGCAGCAAGGTTTGGTTTCAGGAAAAGTTTCTTTTAAAGATAGTTGACAGTAAAGATAGCTGAATAGAGGACATTTGCACTGTGATCCAGTGGTATTTTAACCAGAAAATGCTGGAATTGTTTAAGTCAACCTTTTTTGAGAATTACATTTAAACCTTGTTAGAGCACAATTAGAGTCTCAGACAGGCAATTTTTCACTGCCCATCTGAATGTGGAAGAGCCAATTTTAACCATTTACTGGGTTTAGCTTTTTGCATTGTCTGTGTAATACCAATGGAAAACACAGCTGCTAACACAATTTGGAGAAATTAGCATAAGTTAAGTAAAAAAAACTGTAAAAGCAAAGCTGAGCCAGGATGCAGAGCTAGCCAACTGGCAAGCGCTGCATTTATAACAACAGAAGCTGATAAAAGTAAATTCACCACCATCTGCATTTGCATGTGACCTTGTAAAACTTCCTCTGAGAGTCATATTTTGGTTAAAATGTGACAGAATTACCCCAATATTAGGAATACTAGGTGGCGCAAACAGAGTTGGAGTAAACAGTATAAGGATTGGTATCGTCTGGAGAGTGGCAATACAGGGTAAGGTAGTTTATTCACATGTTACTGAATGAGTGAAAAGGTAGCCTCATATCACAAAGCTGTTGTAATGCTGAATCAGCAAAGAGTGAAATATGGTCAGGCTGCTGCTGATTACTGTATTTAACAGCTAGGTTGACTTACCAACCTTTTTAGAATCTGTACGACACTAAGAGGGCTGCTGCTTTACTCTGGGAAAAAATATTTTATAGTGCTTTCCAAGCTTAGAGGCCATTGTCTCTCCCAGTCACAGCTGAAGCATGTTACTGTGCATGTAGTACCATGAGAGAGTGGGTGAACACTGTTTAGCTGTCATGCTGGAAACAAGTGGGCTTACCTCAAGGTCATAGAAACACCTACCTGAAACCTACTCATGTGACTTCCAGCAGTTGACAATCTCCTTTAGCCCCCTTTTCACTTCTGTTCCCTTGACCACATCAGCCTCCTTGGCATTTCAACTCAAATCAGTTATGTTTTGCTGCTTGGGTTAAATTTTTCTGATTATATGACCAAAACCTTCTTATTATGACTGAAATCAAGTTGTCTTCAGAAGTAAGGATACAAGAAGGGATTTTTATTTTAAGAGATTTCGATATTAAGTCTCACTTTGGACAAGTTTTCCAAGAAAGTGGTGGCAGCTTCAAAGTATCTAAGGCCAGCTGCTCATCTGTTCAATGAGAAGCTCTTTTAAACTTAAACAATTCCTGCTTTGTCTAGACTATGTGGTATAACCATACTCGTAATGCTCTTTCATTAGATTTAGCTCTCACTATTGTTCAACTACATTTTCTTAGGCTTGAAAGCTATATTGGTGTGAAAAGTGATTTGATCTTATTTCAAGCAGATTTTGATCAATTTCTTCTTGCATTTGGATGTTTTTTCACACTTCAACATTGTAATGTCGCACTAATATCACACGTCTTTTACTCTTTGGCAAGTATAACTCTGCCTGATTATGCTTTCAGCAGTTAGTGTTTGTATAGTTAATGCTTCTAATAATTAAAGATCCACTGCTAAAACGACATGGTACACAAACACCAAAATGACATTAACCCCTATCATTCTAATGTTCAACCCACTCAGAAACTCTATTTTTTCCCAGATGTCAATAATATAATGTTTTGAAACTCAACACAGTTCAAATTGTGTGCCTTTGAGTGGAAATGATTTAGTAATGTAGCTGCTATAATGGCAATAAAATGGGAACAAGATGCTTGGATATTAATGCAAGTGTCGTCTGGCTTTCGACTTCCCACACACTAGATTTAAGATCACCCGCTAATGTATCATTCGCTGATGTTTGTTTGCCTAGATGGCCTGAGACATTGCGTCATATGTGCCTGTCTTTTCCATGGATCATCCACCCGCAGTGCTTTTGAAGTTCAAGTTCATCAGCAGGGTCCTGAAAGTTCATGTCCAAGTGCATAAAACGTCACACTGTTCGCAACATAATAAAATTCTCACATTGCTTGAATGAGACAAGCGTGAGACACATTTTCATGTGTGCGCATGAGGCTGATAGCTTAGTCGCGGATATTTACAAAATAGATGATTTACACAAGATTAAGACAGAAGAAGTCATTTTTCCCCGTTTAGGATGGTGTTTCTGTCAGGAAATCAGTACTGTTAGCGTTTAGCCAGTTCCCACATTTTTTTTCTTCTTGTTCTATTTGCTGTTTGTAAAACTATTAGCTTTTGACAACTAAAAGGAACAAATGAAAAAAAACTGTTCAGCCAACATAATGACCTTACTTTCAGTCTCTTATTTATAGTTATAAATTGGGCAGTGGCCATTGTTTTTTCTTCAAAAGTATTATTGATTACATACCCACATATGTGCTGTTAGTATCTGTATTCATGTGTGTTTGCACATACGTCTGCTCTACACGCTAGGGTGCCATGCCCCTGTGCAGAGGTCTTTGTTGAATGCGCAGAGCCGTGAGTCAGGCCTGTGGGAACAAGCCAAGCTCCTCTCCTCTCTCTCCCACGCTTTCACACTCATCCCATCCTGTGTGCGTCTGCCTCACCCCTGGTGATTGGGAGGTGGGGTGCAGTGAACATTGCCGTGGAAAAAGTCACACGCACATGTGTAAGGGTCAACAGACCCTGAGAAAATAGAGCTGCATGTGATTTTAAGTTGACATATTGCTGAAAATAGTTACCATATACTGTAGATAGAGTTAGAGGCACAGTGGAAAAAAACAGGACAAACTCAAAGCAGCTTATTTTCTCTCTTCATTTTAGCTAGCAAATCATTAACTCCTAAATAACCAAAGAGAGGCATCTTATTTTGATTTAATAATTTGTTTAGTTATTGATATGTCTTGGAATATATCAAAGGTTTTCACCCCAGTATAATACAAATGATTAGAAATCCCTAACCTATCACACTGATCATCCTGAAGAAGGTTTGAACATTCTTTTCAGCAATTTAGCACAATTCTACAAGTACTGAGATTATTTTAATTAAACCAGTCCTTTTAAAAAAAAAACAAAAAAGAAAAAAACAAAAAAGAAAAATTTGAATCAGTCTTCTTCATCTGCTCTAATTCTTAAAGCACTAAAATATAAGCTTTTGTTCTGTTTTTACAACTTAAAGTCCATCTCAGGGATCTGAGTATTCACAAAGCATCTAAACGAGTGTTTTGTGATTTGCTGGCTCCCATTAGACCTTGCCAGTGTTGTTTTTTTTTTTTTTGTCCCAGTCTCAATCTGGCAGTACTCAATGATCCTCATGCAGTGGGTGCCATCTGGCTGGCTGTGCCCCAATCAAAGAGCTCTTTCTGGGGGTTAACTCAGCAGCAGCAGTGTAACATGGGAGGATGAGGAGGGCAGAAACAGGCAGTCAAACCAGACCCAGGCCAGGGGGCTTTGAAGCCCCTAACCCTAGCCCAAAGAGAGGGGGTCTCAGCCAAGTATCCAGAGCCAGAATCTGAGACAGTGAGAGAGAGAGATAAAGACAGACAGTGAGAGAGAGAGAGAGAGAGAGAGAGAGAGAGAGAGAGAGAAAGAGAGAGGGGGCCTTTATCAGAAAGCCTTAGCACAATTGTGGTGTGCAGTGTGGGAGTTGGGGGAGTTAACTCTTTGTGAAGATGAATGGATGAATAGAAGTTGAGGGCTGAAACACTAGCATATGCCCCCTCCTCATCCCGAACCCCCCATGCTGGATCTCTGTATATTTTAGCTTCACCATCTCGGGGGCCCCTCTCCATGGACAGACCGGCAGATACCATCAATTACCAAGGCCAGCCCCTGGCCACCATATGGCCGGTGGCTGTATAGGAAAGAAGCCTGTTCACTTCCAAACATTGGCCCTGCAGATGCTGAAAGCTAACCAGCAGAGATGCTGAGCAAATGATGGGTCTCTTGGTAAATGTGTGTGCATGTATCTATGCTGTATGCCAGACTAGCAAAAGTGTGTCTAGTGTTACTGAGCGTCGTCGGTGTCAAGTGTTCAAGATTGAGTTACAGGATTTAGATGGATGTGTGTGTGTGTTTGTTCTTGAATATCTATTTTGTTAGACTATGATAGATTTTTTAGTAAAATTAGGATCTTTTTTTGTTTCTTAATTGCTGTTTGATACAAACGCCCAGCATGATCTTTATCTTGAGATTAAATTTGACTCATCTTGAATTTATAAATAATTTGTTATCTTTTGAGAAAATAAATTTGTTTTCTCAAAATAATGATTAAATGTTTTTAAACACTTTAATAAAACACCAAATTGTTTGTTAAGTACCGTAAGGGAACAAATGTAATACATAACACTGCTTTACTTTGGTGTAAGAAGGAATATGTTAAATGTTATGTTTAGTGAAAGCAAACTGCTTTTGGTAAATACGCCAATAAAACATTCTTACGTAAATAAAAATAGTGGCATAAAAAAAGATATCCATCTTCTATTTTAATGAATAGTATCCACACATATATGTAAAAACTGAAGATAATTTATTTAAACTTGTACAAATATTTGTTCACAGTTCAATTTTATCTTTTAAAAGTAAAAGTTTAATTGCATGTGTGCTGTAAAAGATCAGGTAACATAATTATCTGCAAGACTAAGGTATGTTTGGTTAATAAAACATTGTTTAAATGTTCACACTTTTTTAGATAATGTCTGTATTCCAAGTGAAAACTCTTCAGCTATTTTATACAATTTATTTTCTATTTAAATACATAAATATAAGAAAGTCTTTATACACATCTTTAAAATAGAAACAATTTAAAAGTTGTAAGAGAAAAAAAGTTTCCATGTTTATTTTATGGTTTAAACACAGTCCATGTAGAAGTAGCAATTTTCAGAAAGATCGTGTTACCAATAGGATAATCATATCTTTATATAGTTAAAGTAAGAAAAATTATTACAAGGAGTAAACAAACATGGGAGCTTGCAACCTTTGTGCTCACTTACTGGAAATGATGTTTTAAAGTTCCACTCAGTATAAGTTAGAGCAGGGATGTCAAACGCTGGTCTTTGAGAGCCACTATCTGTCAGATTTCCGTTGTTTCCCTGGTCCAACACACCTGACTGAAATGAATGAGTTATTGTGAATTGTTTGATCCATTTGATTTGATTCAGGTGTGTTGGACCAGAGAAACAAAGAAAACCTGGCGTATAGCAGTCCTCGAAGATCAGAGTTTTACACCCCCTGAGCGAATGTTTGTCGAATTTAAAATGGATCTTCAGAACTATTTGTTCCTTAGAATAGACCTGTGTCATTGTAAGGACTGTTGGGTTTTCATTACCTCAAAATTAGCACCTAAGATTCAAATCCAAAGATGCTGGTCGTCTTCCTTCTCACTCCTTTCTCATGTTTCCCATTAAAGCTATAGTTGGTAATCTTGCTCAGCTACATTTTTTTGCTCTGGGTGAAGTGGTTCCTCGTCCTGATAGTAGTCGACACATTTTGTAATTATGAACAATAAGAAATATAGTTAGACACCTCAGTTTACTGTAAATCTGTAAAAACTTGGACCAGTCCAAACATTTGCAGCAAAATGAAGTTGTTCATTTCTTATATTTCGTAAGCTGCCGGACGTGTCTCAAACAGATTATTGATTGCACGGGGAGGAGGCAAGACAGGGTGCCACTTTCGAATCTTGCTAGCTCCCAAACATTACCTACCCCAGTTTTAAATGGGAGTAAAAAATAAATAAACACCTTATTAAGAGCAAACCTATGCAACTATTGATATCCATTGAAACTGGGAGGGTTTCTAGTTCATTGCAATTTACTATTTGAGCCACAAGGTGTCATTACATCCCACATACAGCAGTTTTAAAAAGCTTAAAGCAGGGGTGTCTAGCCTTAAAGGCCACAATCCTGCAGGTTTTCCATGCATCCCTGCTCCAACATACCTGACTCAAATTAATCAGTTATGCAGAACTTTGTAGCTGTAGGATTCATTCAATGTAAGTCAAGTGTGTCGGAGCAGGAATACATTGAAAACTTGCAGGACAGGGGCCATCGAGGTACCAGAGGCGTATAATCCAGATGCCATAAAGTAGAAGTCCTGCCATGTTTTTGGATCTACCTGTACATTTAGAACAGGTGTTTTCACTAACAGGCTCATGTAGCTTGCAGCAGAGCTGAGTTAATTAAATGCAGCTGGTTTAGTGACTGGTTGGAACAGCTGCCAGACAGGACTTTTAGTTTATGGTAGCTGGATTATACACCTCTTTTGAGGCCCAACTTTGGACATCCCTTACTTAAGGTAAGAACCGATTTTCCCATAGTCTGCATCTTTTAATGACACAAAGGTGCAGTATTGATGTGTATAGGGTTTATTTGTGAAGGTATACACACATGATTTTTATTGTCATTTCAGCTGCTGAAGCCATCATTTACGCCTTAGTCAGTCATTGCACATAATCAAATACCAGGAAAGCAGATAGTATTTTTCTCCTTCAAATTTACAGTTCACATAGTATAGAAGTGAAGAAGTGACAGTCAAGCCATCTTTCAGTTTTGCTCTCTAGCTCCTTGAAAAGGGCAAATCTTCCCAAATGCACTGTGATTTAATTAGACACGTCTGTTTGAAATCAAACTGCAAGTGGAAAAGAAATCCTACTCTTGCTGGTCCACCTCCACTCACTACATGACCATTAACAAAAACCACATTGCCTCATGGCTGGGGAGAGAGTGAGAGAGATGTTTCTGTTTGATATATAATGTGAGAAAGAGCCAACAGCAAAACAAGGAAACATCTGGGTGATTAATCTTTTGGAAGGGAGGAAAACAGGGAGGCAATAGTACCAGCCAGAAAAGGCACGCACACACATACACACGCATGCACCCTTGAGCACACACATGCAAAAAATGCATGCGCACACATGCACTCACAAACAGCTGGGAGCCAGAGACAGTGAACCATCTGAGTCATATTCCTCATTAATATTGTATCAAAGCCTCTTTGATTGAGGATGTTGTTGCATTAGTTAGTCAGAAAACAATGACAAAAAGAATCAATCTGTAACCACTTCATAACTTGTGCCCACCATTTCTTTCAGTTGAAGATTTTACTTTACTTTTTTTTTTTTTTTTTCCATTTTAAATGCCTGCCCAGGGCACTTTTACTAGGAACATATGCTCTTCTCATTCATTCCCTGACACACATTCACACTTAAGAAGCTGCCCAGCACAACCACAGCCGTTACACTAAACTCCATTGGAGCAGCTGCAGGCAAAGCACCTTGCCTAAAGGAGGGAAAGTGTTACTCATAAACGTTTGTCTGCCCAAACTTTGCCTGCTTTGGAATTTAAATCACACATATGCAGTATTTATCATAAACTAGCCTCTGAAACCTAGAACCTAAAATCAGATCATCCTGTTCTGTGATGTCTCGTTTGGGAAATTAGTCAATTCAAGCCTTTTAAAATATCTAATTATTAATTTATAGCTTACAGTTTAAATGTATTTGCTATAAGTAAGTTGCATACTTTAAAACATCCTTTTATTTAACTCATAATGTTGTTCTGGAATGTATTAAACTTTTCCAGCATGTTTAAATTTATGAGCATTGATGCATTAAGTTTATTGCAACACACAGGCAGCTGCAGTATGCTTTTGTGCAAGTCACTCTTTCATTCATTTATATTTTTGGTTGTGAATCCTCCAGGAAGGATGGGGCCTTCTGTTTATTTTAGCCAAAGCCAACTTACAGTAACAGTAAAAAAAAAAAAAACAAACCTGCAGCATAATTACCCAAGTGGGGATGAGTTGAAACTAGCATGTTTTTGGCTTCACCTGATGGGATGGACAGATAGACAGAGAACATCTGTTAAGCTGAGCATACTTGTGCTCACAAGGAGGCACTTATACCAAAATGGGGCCCAGGAAAGGGGTCTGATTCTATATCTTAGTGATTGCAGGTGTCCTGTGATTTAAAAAAAAAAAAAAAAAAAAAGAAGAAAACCTTGATAACACATGACAAGACCACACACATTTACTGTAAACACCACTGACGGTAAAGCTCAGAGAGCATGTAGCCCATCTCACGCACAATTGATGCTACTGTGACCAGCTCATATTGACACCATGTGTTGCTCACAAGCTTGAACAATTTGACATAAAAAAACACTGCTATTTCATCTCTGACTTCATATCTACAGCAATCGCTGACCTAAAATACCCCCCCCCCCATAGAAACTAGTGGTTGCTAGATAAGAATGTTTGGATCATTTTGGTTGTTATTCACATGCGTTTGTATAACAGCTAAAATG
The DNA here is from genome assembly GCF_933228915.1 of Telmatherina bonti. NCBI lineage: Eukaryota > Metazoa > Chordata > Actinopteri > Atheriniformes > Telmatherinidae > Telmatherina > Telmatherina bonti. Next base: position 23,903,529 of record NC_136620.1, on the reverse strand, counting down.
TAAACACAGTTAAAGCAAAATTGCATATTTGTTTTAAGTCTAGTCCACACTAAGTGGATGTGCATTTTCAAACTTTATATCACTTATAGAACTGTCACTTGCACGAAGTAGTATTTTGCTTTTTCCTAAAGCTTTTCTGCTCTTAGCCATTGACTGACAGGAAAATCATTAAGCTGTCTTTATTCACACAAATGTACAAGTGTATATACTCTTTGCTCTGTTTGCTCTGGCAGATAGCCATGCTGAAGTCTCGGCCCAGGTCCTGTTGCCTATTGTGTTGGGGTTTTCCCACTCAGACACACTGGCATTTTCAGGGCCTCACTGGCCTCATGTGAACTCTCCTCCAAAACCAGAATGTACTCATAGATGTGCACTTGTGCACAAAAAAATAAAAACCCTTGCACACATGCACTATGCAATGTCCTACAGAGGTTTACACAAAGTATAATTAGAAAAAGCACCTAACAAAACACACACATGCACAGAGGCAGGAAGTGCAGTCAGTGGCTCTTGGCTGCCAGTTCAAACCTCTCCTGTTCGTCATGAGACCAGATCCTTTATGGATGTACTCGCTCCAGTTCAGTGGATGAAGAGTGGCAGACAGACATCTGTAGTCCTGGCTGTGTGTGTATATATACTGAATGTGTGAGTGTATTTATTCATTTGTGCAAATCCAGGGTGTGCCTCCTCTCAAAGGACAAGTGCTTAAGAAAGACTGAGAATTTTTATAAGGTTTATCTGGCCTTACACCTAAAGGCTACTCCTTCCCTGATAGTCTTATCTTTAACTCAGTATTTATGTGTATTATGTTTATTCTACTTATCAGTACGTTTTATTTTAAAGGTAAATGGTACACACTGAAATAGCTTCAAATGTGTTTCTTTTTTAGCTGTTTGAGGGTAAAAAAAAACCAGCAAAAAAACCCCAGTAATTTAGAGAGTAGTTTAGATATGCATTGCTCCTTATTTTGTTGTGTGGTAGTGTGAGGAGGGTTGTCTCTGTGTGCCATTGCTAGCTGTCGGGCTGTTTACTGTAGTTCTCTTATGGGCATTGAAGTTCTTTAAGGGTCAATGAATAATGCTGATCTTTGACTCTGAAGAAGCAAATGGAGAAATGAAATAGGATGAGTGAATTATTACACACCCTAAAAACAGATCAGTATGGATACAGGTAGAGCTGGGCGATAGGTCAATGTATGTCCTTTGGATGATAGAAAACTAAAAGAAAACTAGCCAACCAAAACTGATAAGCTTGTTCATAAAAGAGGGGAAATGTCTGTTGCATGGATGTGGTTTGGATAAAAAAAAAGACCGACGTGGAACCGACAGCAGACTAGCTCACAGTCTCAACAATGGACTGCAACACAACTAACTCACTATATTACCTGTGCAAGAATCAGGATAAAGAATGCAAAAAAAAAAAAGGTCAAAGAGCAAAATCCACAAAAGTAGCGTCAAGTTGTGGTGAAAGCGCTCATAATAAACTCCAGACACAAACGCTGCAGCAGGCTTTTACCTGTGAAACATCATACGGCCATAGTTCCTGCAGATGGAAGGAGATCCCTGCTGCTGTTGCCAAGCACATCTGACAAATAACTGATGACTGACACAAAATTACACAAACAATTTTATATTGATATTCATATCGTTATGTGTATATAAAATGAGCTATCGCGATATGAGAGTTTGGTCATATCGTCCAGCCATAGATACATGTGTAATTTCCTGGTTGAAAAGGATTTTTTGTGATATTTATATTGTGAAAAAGGGTTAAAAAAAATATCTGCTTTGAATTAGTTTTAATGATTATTTCATTATTTTCTAACTTGACATGTTTTTTTTTTTTGTTGTTGTTTGTTTTGTTTTTTTTTTTACCAATTGAGTGAATTCTTGAACAGCAATACTCCTGACACTTAATCAGGACTAGTAACACACTGACACCACATTTTTAAGCAGGTTATAAGTACTTTTGTTTGAGTACTTGTCAATCTCAAGTAATCCCATTACATTCCATAGTAAGAAATGTGGACCATAATGTTAGATGAAACAACAAAATAGTTGAATGTGTCCTATATCTGATGGGTTATCCTGCAGTTTTCAACAATGTAAGGCTTAAAAACAGTCAGAAACATCTTACAAAAGGAGGATATGGTCTTTGGATTTTTATTCTTTGTGAATTGTATTCACAGCAGTGTAAAGACACATATAAGTCCCAAATCAGCTTCCGTCAAAGAGATTACCAAATTTGGATTTTTGATATGGCATGATTAATACATTTCTTGATAATTCATTAAGAGGATTAATCTGTATTTGTATTAATGCCTTCATTTTGACTGCTCTTGGTTTACACATTGGTATTGTGTTCTGTAGTATTGTAACACTTTTATGAATCGTGCACATGCACATGGCATCAGGCAAATACCTAATACTGGTATGGGTGCACCCCCTAGTTATGACATTTGATGACAATCAAATGTGAAGAAAAGAAGTGTAAATAAAATAAATGTCATTTAAAAGGAACAGAGGTCTTCAGTAGACCTATATTTAGAACTCCTCTGATGGAAAAATGGTTCACTGTAAAAGGTTTATGAAATATTCATGACAAAGATAAAAAGGCTAAATCAAATATTATTCGGGGGCAGTACCGCTGCATTGGCAGACTGGGGTGGTGGTCCCCTTTTTAAGAAGCGGGACCGGAGGGTGTGTTCCAATTACAGGGGAATCACACTCCTCAGCCTCCCTGGTAAGGTCTATTCAGGGGTCCTGGAGAGGAGGGTCCGCCGGATTGTCGAATCCCGGATTGAGGAGGAGCAGTGTGGTTTTCGTCCTGGTCGCGGAACAGTGGACCAGCTCTATACCCTCTTTGGGGTCCTGGAGGGGGCATGGGAGTTTGCCCAACCAGTCTACATGCACTTTGTGGACCTGGAGAAGGCATTCGACCGTGTCCCCCGGGGGCTCCTGTGGGTGGTACTCCAGGAGTATGGGGTACCGGACCCCCTTGTACGAGCTGTCCGGTCCCTGTACGACAGGTGTCAGAGCTTGGTCCGCATTGCCGGTAGTAAGTCGGATTCGTTTCCGGTGAGGGTTGGACTCCGCCAAGGCTGCCCTTTATCACCGATTCTGTTCATAACTTATATGGACAGAATTTCTAGGCGCAGCCGAGGTGTTGAGGGGATCCGACTTGGTGGCCTCAGGTTTGTCCCTGCTTTTTGCAGATGACGTGGTCCTGTTGGCTTCATCAGGGTGGGATCTCCAGCTCTTGCTTGAGCGATTCGTGGCCGAGTGTGAAGCGGCTGGGATGAGAATCAGCACCTCCAAATCTGAGACCATGGTCCTCAGCCGGAATAGGGTGGATTGCCCTCTCCAGGTCGGGAGTGAGGTCCTGCCTCAAGTGGAGGAGTTTAAATATCTCGGGGTCTTGTTCACGAGTGAGGGAAGGATGGAGCGCGAGATCGACAGACGGATCGGTGCGGCGTCTGCAGACTCTGCGCCGGTCTGTCGTGGTGAAGAAGGAGCTGAGCCAGAAGGCGAAGCTCTCGATTTACCAGTCGATCTATGTTCCTACCCTCACCTATGGTCATGAGCTGTGGGTCATGACCGAAAGAACGAGATCTCGTATACAGGCGGCTGAAATGGGTTTCCTCCGCAAGGTGGCCGGGCTCTCCCTTAGAGATAGGGTGAGGAGCTCGGTCATCCGGGAGGGGCTCAGAGTAGAGCCGCTGCTCCTCCACATCGAGAGGAACCAGTTGAGGTGGCTCGGGCATCTGGTTAGGATGCCTCCTGGACGCCTCCCTGTTAAGGTGTTCCAGGCACGTCCCTCTGGGAGGAGACCCCGGGGAAGACCCAGGACACACTGGAGGGATTATATCTCTCGGCTGGCCTGGGAATGCCTTGTGATCCCCCCCACAGAGTTGGCAAATGTGGCTGGGGAGAGGGAAGTCTGGGCTTCCATGCTTAGGCTGCTGCCCCCGCGACCCCGGATAAGCGGCTGAAGATGAAGATGAAGATGAAGACAAATATTGTCAAAAAGATGATAAACATTGATTTGTTGCATTGTATCAAAATAAAAACCATGATAGACGTGAGAGCCTTGTTGCTTGTTGCTTTTTTTTTTTTTTAATTTCTGTTTATGTGTATGAGTTAAATTGCTTTTATATAATATAAAATACGCCCTGCGATGGACTGGCGAGCTGTCCAGGGTGTCCCTGCAATGGACTGGCGAGCTGTCCAGGGTGTACCCTGCCTGTCGCCCAAAGCCAGCTGGGATAGGCTCCAGCTTCCCCGCGACCCTGAATTGGAATAAGCGGTTCAGAAAATGAATGAATGAATGAATAATATAAAATACTTTGTTTTCTTTCTGCTCCTTTTTATTATTGTATATGTATGATCTTCTTATTTGTTTGTTTTTTGTTTTTTTGGTCCAGAATGAATGATGTAACTGAAATATATGAAAAAAACTAGATTGCTAACTCTAAAAAATAATAAGCATGTACACTTATTGTGAAAAACAAGGACAGACTGCTTCATGTTTGCACCCAGTAGCGTGTATTATTTTATCAGCCTGAGATATTGTTTGTGCAAACACAATTATTCTTAGCTCTATGAACTTGGTTTGGCATAAGCTTATATTGTCATTGTGGTCAATAATGTGATTGTCAGAAACATCGTTTTAGTTATTTCTATCACCACAGCTTCCTTTGTCAACCCAGACAACCTCTTAACAGAGTCAACCAGAGCAGCTCGCCGCTGCAGGTTGTAGCTACAATAACTCTCCCACAGCCAGCGAGGTGGAACAGTAGCTGTAGACCTGAAATCCCTATTTCCCCTTCTCATTCCCATAATGCCCCCATTCCCGTTGTGGGGACATAAAGGAATCCATCCGGTCACACGCTGTGCAAAACCGCTCAGTTAGGTCAAGGGGATCGCTGCTGGCTGCGACTATGCTAGATTGTTATCACTGGCTAATCCTCGCCAAACGAGAGGCAATGACACGCGGACTTCATTATTCTGCGACACTGCAGATGATCTTTTTGCCGTGTTGCTACAAATAACCTAATAATGAAAGAAATTTACTTTGAGCTTAGACTTTCTACACTGAAATTCTTCAGAAATATTTTATAAATATGTTTGCCACAGTTTACTTTTGACTCATATGACTGAAAATATGAGAGCAATTACAGCAATGCAGCAACAATAAACTTATATTAACAAAAGTGAAAATTTGACATATAATGCAAACTTGTGAGGCATTACGTTGTGATTCTCCAGCTGCACTTCAAAAAGTCGCTTTGCTTAATCTGATTTACATGCTGCAGTGATGACATACTACCAGGGAGATCTTTAGTGCAGGCCCATAATAGAAAATGTCCTTTCACACCAATGACACATTGTTTTTTGTCCTTTGTCCTCTCTGATACCTCATTCTCCTCTGTTTGATAGTGAAACTTCACATCTTTTCATTAAAGTTCTGTTAACAATTTGGCACGTGTCAAGATGTATTTATTATCTTGCATACTTAATCTACTATCCAACCATAAATTAGACATGCTGTTAATAATTTTTCAGTGTCTCAAATAATTGAATATAGCATATCAGTTACTACAAGAGTCCACAGAACATGGTAGATGTAAACCATGTTCTGAGCTACACTCATCGGCTCCTTCATGTTGGCTCCACAGTCGTGGCCAAGCCTTTTATATATGCAAAAATGTTTGTGATGGGAGCATAAATTCCAACTTCAAAATCTTCAACAGCTAATGAAATATTGGACTGGACAGTAACTTCAAGATGACTGATTAATTTTCATCTGATTAGTCAGGCTAGATTTGTTTCTTAAAATAGCCAACATAATGCTAATGTGTTTTTTTTTTTTAGTATATTTTACTAACTTTGTACTTTTTATTTAGTAACCAACTTTTCTAGTAAGCTGCTTATATTTTCTTTGCTGTTATATAAGTAATGCTCGTATAATTTTGGAGATACATTTTTCTTCATCCTCTTCATGTTTTTTATTTATGCTCTTATTTGGTGTTTTCTGGCAGTTGAACAACCCATGACTACAAATGTAACATTACTGGTCTGCTGAAGCCAGTTAGCAATCCTGGAATATATTTCTCTGTTGGCTGAAACCTCTTATTAATCTCATGTTGTTGCTGCAATGCAAATTTATTCTCGTTTGTATCACGATGCATCTAGAAATATAAAAAAAAAATCACATTTCTACTCAACACATTAATAATGTTATCATTTTTGGGCTTTTTTGTTCCATCAATTGTACAAAAATCTAAATATTATGTATGATGGCATCCATAATCTTGTTAAACAGAGGGTTTATTTTTTGGTGTCTGCGTTTAGGATGTTGACAAAGAGAAAATATTGTTGCCAACTTGCTCATACAAAGACAAAGAGTGCTTGTTCCTGTTAGGTTTGGAGAAGTGAGATAGTTTCAGCAGAAAAGGACAACAGCGGAGAGATTAGTTCATCATGGGCCTCGTGAGAGAAGGATCCATATCATTGTCTATTTGAACCGAGATTCCTTTGGGCTTGTTGCTTTTAACAAATCCCTGCTCTTCCTACCTCAGTCACAACACTCCCTCTGCTTCAGTGCTACAGTGTATGCGTATGTGATAGGATTGTGTGTAGGAGTGAAGAAGTGTGTGCGTGTGAGTGTGATATCAATTTACAGCAACAGAGAAAGACAGAGTGGAAGAGGTGCACTTATGAGTATTTGCTGTAGAGCAGCTGAGAGCTCGGGTGGGTAAAGGCCAAAACAAATTGCAGTAAAGTTTGTGTACATTATATTTGTTTTAGTGTAACATTTTACACCTTCATACCCTCCTAAACTGTTTTGATTTATATCGTCCACAATCCTTTCAGTGTTTTCTTATGTAGTTTTCAAGCATTTCAACAATATTTTCTCCAAATCGTCATCTTCCACTGCCTGTCGAAATCAGCTCACCAAAGGGTGCTTATAGTGTCTCAGCTAATTAGCATCAAAACTAAACTAGCATGAACGCTTCAGTTGCAATGCAAATTCCCTTTCCTGGGTCTTGCCCTGGGAGAGTGTAATATGTGGCCCGGGTGAGCGAACCAAAGCGAAAGACACACATGTCTTGCATTTGGACATTAAAGCCAACTATTATGAGATTAAATCAGGGACTTGTGATATTCAGTTGAAATCTCAGCTCCCAGCAGCCCCAGTCACGCAGAGGGGACTTTCAACCTTATATTATGTTTAGTTTTTTGCCAAAGCTTCATAATCAACCACAACAGAAAGGAAGCGAGTAAAGGTGTTTTTGTTGAATTGTAGCTCAGATTAGATTGATATGGGCCACGGAGAAGACGTGGTAATACTGTAATATTTGGTCAGACTCCAGGCCAGATGGGTCATAAGGTTTTGTGATCACATGCTGTTATAAAACGCTGTGAGCTTTAAACACTCGCAATAACGATTAGTTGACAATAACATTTTTGTATGGCTTGTATGTGTATGTATATGTGTTAACACTGGCAAGTGCATATATGTTTGTACGTATGTATGTGTGTGTATGTGTGTGCATAGAGGTGTGTGTGTATATGTATGTATGTGTATATGTATATGTGTACATATGTATATATATGTGTATATATATATATATATATATATATATATATATATTATGTGTGTATACGTGTGAGTATATGTAAGTGTATTTATGCGTGTGTATGTGTGTGCATATGTATGTGTGTGTATGTATGCGTGTGTATGTGTGTGCATATGTATGTATGTGCCTGTATGTGTGTATGTATACATCTGTAGGTTGTTTTCTTTCTTTTTGTTTTTGGGTTATTTTTTAGGTTTTTTTTCTCTCCCTTTTCTCTCCCTTTATCTCTTTCACTTTTCTTATGAGGTGTTTTTTCTCCTTTCTCTTTCTGTCTTTCGTCTGTCCTCTCTGGTCCAGCAGTACAAACTCTACAATTCAAACAATAATACAAAATAAATATAGAAATGAAATAAAAATTCAGAAAGTCAAGGGGATCATTATATCTATAAAGCTTCCCTTGGCAGAGAACATTTGCTCAGCAGAACACAGCATCCAGACCATCATTCTGCTTGCCTAAATGCTGGACAAGACAAAAAAAAAAAAAAAAAAAAAAAAAAAAGACAATAACATTTTTTTTTTTTTAACCTTTTGGGGCTGTTATGGTTGACTGGGTTGCAATAACATGTGATGCAGGGAAATTAAAGTCTTTAATTGTTTTTAATAGCAGAAATATGTCGTCACATGTGATGAATTATCATAAGAGGCCCTGAACTGCATGGTGATATTGAACATAAAGGTTTTTCTTTGTACTCAGCCTTTCCACTGATGACCTCGGGCCCTGTAAAAGCCTTTTTTATTATGTGGTGAATAATATTACATGGACAATAAAACACACAGAGACAGTGACACAAGGAGGGGCAGAAATCTGCAACATGTTTGTGTATTCAAGACATAGGAGAGATCAGTGTATGAGTAGGAGTGTTTGTGGTGCATTTATGTGTGTTTCTGTGTATTCTAACCTCATGGTGCCTTTTTAATTTTTTTTTTAATAAATTTAGTGCTTTTGTGCATTTATATATGTGTGTGTGTGTGTGTGTGTGTGTGTGTGTGTGTGTGTGTGTGTGTGTGTGTGTGCGTGTGTGTGTGCATCTGTGTTTGGCAAGTTAGAAGTTACCCTGTTGCTGTCCTGTGGGCCCATAATGTGATGAATGACCCTCAAGCCCACTTGTGACAGTTCGGCTGCTAATGACTAACTGGCTGGATGACTGGTCTTAATAGAGGAACTGCAGAGCTCTAAGAAAGCCTAACACGCACACGCACGCACGCACACACACGCGCGCACACACACACACACACGATTTCACATGGGTTTCATCGTGACATGTATCCTTGCATTAAACAGGAGACACACACAGAAACGCACGCTATTCCGCATTACTCATGCTTTAAGGGTGGGAGTGTGTTTTTCTCATCTTGGTGAAAAGAATACATGACAGAAGTTGTTCCTATTTATCAATCACACAAGGTCTGATAAGTGTAGGATTACTCTGGCCAAGGCCCTGATGTTTGGAAGGCTTTGAATTTGATCCTACATCAGATCAGTAAAAGTGAGCAGCAACAAGATTTTTTTTCCTTTGCTCTTGTTTTCCTTTTCAGCTCTGAATCTCATTAGTCCTATAAAAAAAAGCAGAAGGCTGAGATGAAGTGGATGGAGAGGTGGAGAGAAATGGATAAACAAGGAAGAAAAGGAAGAGAGGGAGAGAAAGAACCTCAAAGCAGGAGAACTGGCTACTCCCTCCAGTAAGCCAGTTGGGTTCAGTCCAGTTGCTAGGGGTTCTGGAAAAATTAGCAATCATCTGCAAGCCATCACCCAGTGTCCACACTTGGACTGGCTTTCAGCACCTGTCACCCTTCCCATCAGTGTGACAAACTCAAATAAACATCCAAAATTAATCACACCATTACTGCTTCACCCAGCAGCTCTCGTCGTCCCTCTTTTCTGTCAGTGACACTTTCTACTATAAAATGATCCAAAACATCCCCAACTGTGCAGCTGTGGGATTTCTTTCCCTCGTATCCCTGATTTTCCTTGCATTTTTTCATTTCTACTTGATTGTTATGAGGGTTCATAAGCAAAGCTGTCAAAGGTTTGGGTGCGGTTTACAAGCTATTTAGTCAGAGTGCAGTGAAGGAGTAAAGTGTGGTTGGTTCCTTCCACTGTTGGGTCTTTTTCTTAGACAGCATTGCACTGCTTCTGCCCACTTATTCTTTTTATTGACAACTAAGTTTGTTTGCACACATGTTACAAAATTACCAAGAAATTATTGAGCAAGGTATCCTTATTGAGTGTATATGCACAGAATATGCCCAACACATGACAGGAAGTTAGTTCCAAAACAAACAGGATATATTTATAGAAAAATGCAAGGAAAAATACTACATCCTGATGTGTGTGTTGTGTACATTTTTTTTTTTTGTTTTGTTTGAGTAAAACGAGTCATGTAAATCTGGGATTGCTATCAATCATGTTTACTTTCATGAAGGTTGGTGGCCTTAAAAATCTTAGAAAGACACCTGAGCTGCGCTAAACTCTAAGGGTGGGAAATGAAATCGAAGAAATTGAATATTAGGATTTTTTGCTTCACAATTTTAAAATGGATTATTTTTGTTAAAAAATCTTTTTTTTTTCAAATAAATAAAAATAAACTATTATCATATTTTTGTCATTTTCATTGTTTGTTTTTTTTTTTTTTTTTATCTTTTTACTTGTCTTCTTGGGCAATATAGCAGCAGAATGATGGTTTGGCTACAGTGTTTTTTTGTTTTTTTTTTCCCTATTTAAAATCAAGAAAAATGAGTCACAAAAAAAATTATTTTAGTGTTTTTTTTGGGGGGGGGGTTAGTCAACAATCAGCAATATCAAAGATAAATAGTGAGAATCAAAATTTAAATCGAATCGGCATCCAAAAAATTGGAATCGAATCGGGACGAAAGCGCATTGTCACAGCCATACTAAACTCTGCAGACTTATTTCTCATTTGATCAATTTCTTTTCTTAATCTCATCCATGACAGGTCACAGGAAATCATCATTCAGTAGTTAAAGGAGCAGCCCTCTATTTGGATGAATGCTAGTAGCAAAACTTTAAGCGCACAGAATAAAGAAACACTCAAGAGTCATATGAACAGGAAGCCTGTAAAGCAGCGATGCGTTGACTAACCCTATGCTATATGTATCATTCAAGGTCTATTTCTTTTATTTAGAGGTGGGACATGCTATATGTTTCTTCTTCCCCAGTAATATATGGTCAAGATATGAATCCCCAACGGCCCTGATGTAATCAGAAAGGGCTGAGAGTCTATCCCTGTGTGCACTGTGTGACCATGTGGGTGTTGTTTTGTGTTGTTCTCTCAAAACGTTTTGTCTGGGGAGTTTCCATGCTTTTATGGCGATGCAGGTGTATCTGTGGTGCAGCAGGTGCTGTTGGCTGTCATGCTGTGCAGCAGGGGAGGGGGTTTGTCATGGCCAATATACAAGAGAAAGAATCTGTCACACATGGCACGGGAGCTGGAGACCTCTGGAAAATCCATCCAAACACTCACACATGCCGACACTGAGAACTGACTCATGCACGTGACTCACATAGAAGATCACATGTGGAGAGGAAACATATGGGCACAAGAAGGCAGGCACACTCAGAAACTGGACGTAAAATGTACTTTTCTTTTTTTAACGCAACTCTTGCTGATGGAGTAGTATTTGTCTGTTTCAGCTGTGTAAGTGTAATCCTTTTCCACACGTTGTCATTTCATTTAGACTTTTCTATCTTCTCTGTAGAGGGCACTCTTCCTCTTTTTGCATTTCCATCCTCTATTATGTGTTTGTCAGCCCTAAAACTTCATTTTTTCTGTCCCCCTCTTCATTCTCACACACACACAGCTAGTGTAGAAAGCATCAGAGTACACTGTGTAAACAGTGGAGGTGTTTGTCTGCATGGCCAGAGGCCTTTTTTTTTTTCCTAACTACTGCTAAATCACATTAGCAGATGACAGGGGGCTATGTGAGCACGTCTGAGAGACTTGGGGTCAAAGAGGTTGCCTGCATACAGCATCAGTAAACCCATGCAACCCCTCTTTGCCCATTTACTCACATGAGCCCTCTCACTCACTCACTCTTCTTGCAAACTCCGAGTGCTTTTCCGAAGCAGTATTGTTGTCCTGCCTCTTGGCTGTTGGGTCTCCCACTCAAATAAATCTCCTGCTCCTTATCACAGAGCAACAAATATTTACGTCTACCCTAAATCTCAGAGAAACATTCTCATGGCCTCCCTGATTAGTTATGTCAGGCTTAGTCCCGCTGTGCCAGCGCAAGTTCATTTTTTGCCGTGAATCATTGTCCAGTAACAACCAATAAGACTCCTTTTCTGACTTGCCTTTGTGCCCATGGAGCTTGTAGGTAATTACTATATTTACGTCCCGGTGGATGGAGCCAGGCTGGCGGTCACCTGGGTAGCTACACAGGTATTCCTGTTGTACTGTGTAATTTTCATTTAATACCAGGAGCAAGCTAAATATTTGCATTCCACCACAGTACGAGCCGCCCCCACAAAATGAGAACTCTCTCACCATATAAAACTTCCAGTGGCTCTTCTCTCATGCCTTTGAGAAATCTCTAGGTGTTTGTGGCCTCTACGACCCGCCATTACACTACAGGGGTGATGTCATGGGTTTGAATATATCAGAGAGGGTAGAAACAAAATAATCACACGGTGTATTTTTACATCCACCCATCGTGTGTCAGGTGTAGTGGACAGTCCCACAGAGAGGAGGGGAAGAGAGTCACTTCCTCTCAGACTTTGATGTCGAGACTCATTTCCTGTCGTCAGTGTACTAGAAAGGCCAGGGAAGGGGAGAGAAAAACATGTTCTTTTGAATGGACTGGCTTTGTTTTGGCTAGAGGCCTTTCTCATTACACGCAGAATAGAAACTGGGCCAGTTGGGATTGTGTGAGCTTCAAACTCATCACAGCTGAAGAGATTTCCATTTTTTTTTCCAAGCATAATTTTATGGATGACTTCTGTGACATGGGAAAATATTACATTCAAGAACAAATGAGCGCTCATTCCGCTCAATCACTTTTTGTGTCATTTGTCAGACGCACATCTCCGGAGGACTCAAGGAAGGCTAATGTCTACATTTATAACCCGTCTGTGGCAAAATACTGAGGCAGAAAGTGGGCCCCAGGGAACAAACTAGAACATTCTGTTATTGTTTTCAGAGAGGAAATAATCCGTTAACAGTAGGATGCGCTCTGTTGGCTACCTTATTTATTTCTTTTCAGAGGCAATTAGGGTCTGTTCATTAAGCTCATAAAATACAGGCAGAAATTGTGCTCCGAGTGTAGCCACGGTACTTATGCTGGCACACTTCTAGGAAACGAAAGTTTAATCATTCATTGGAAATGGAAAAAGCAAGTCAGGACAGGGAAGCCTGGTTTTAATCTGGGGAGGAAGTATGTTTAAGTTGCACTTTGCCATAAAGGAAGGGCACTTTGGTAACATAATTCAAGCAACAGATTATTCTAAATTGAAATGAGAAGTGAGAACACTCAGGAATTTGGGTTAGATGTGGCTACTGCTTCCTGCCAGAGATCTCAGCAAGTCAAAAAATTTAATACACAATGCCACCTCACTAGTAGAGACAATTTGTCCTTATGGTGTCTCACAGGTAAACACAAACTATGTGATGAGGTCGGGATGGGTCTTTTTCTTTTCGGCAGGACAGTGCACTGCATGCCATTCATATACAATCATCGTTTGAAGGCTCTCCAGCAGACCAGGTGTCAGATGTTGGGGAATTTGTGTGTGTTTGATCACGGGCGCTTCACTAATGAACTGTCAGCACTACGGTTGTGACAGATCGTACACGAAATCAGGACCAGGGCAGCTGAATCACAGCAAAGTCGCTGTGTCAATATGTGATATCTGCATATAGTCAGCATGTATGGATGTGTGCATGCAATATTAAGCCACACAGTGAATATAGGGATCAGCCCACCTGTAGCAGGGTGTTCATTACAGCAGGCTTGAGTGATGGCTTGGCCTATGGAAGGCCCTTGGAAGGCTCTCCCTTTACTTAATTAGCGCTCACTCACAGGCTAGAGGAGAAGCCTGAAGGGCTCTGTGTGACTTTTGTGCTTGCCAGGAGACGTACAAGCGTGCATGTGCTTTCATACATACTTGGGCACACACTGTGTTCACTCCTCATCATCAAACCACCTGTGCATAATTTTAAGGCACATTAGACTGGCACAGGCCAAGCCTTTGTTTTGCTGATACGTTGAAATTACACCTCTGTAGTTCAGAAACAGCAGCGCGGAACCAAACGTCTCTTTATTTCCATCTTTATCAGGTACTTTCCCTCCAAGAGATTAGAAGCTGACCCATTACTGGAAATGCTGTAAGCAGGCCCTATTATAGGAAAATGACATTGATCTCTGCTGCAGAAAAATAATCAAGTACAACTGTTGTTTTTCCCATTTTGAGGCAAATGCACTTTTTTTCTCTCTTATTCTTCTCTGCAGGTATTTCTGTACTGCATGTGCTGGAGCAAAACTGCTTTCTTGTAACTTAGCTCAGCCTTAGATCAATCCTTATTAAGAGGTTGGAATTGCTGAGAAAAAAGAAACTGAGTCAGTGACACTGACAGTATGGTTGAAGGTGATGCTGTGTTTTATTGGTATGACTGTTCATAGCTCTCACATACATGTGAGATCGAGCCTGACTGAAACTAAAAGAGAACTTCCCTTTATCAAAACACTTTCTTGGAATTAATCACACTTTGAAATATACAGTGCGGTTGCAGTAAATGTCTGCAGACGGGAGTGAAACATTTCATTTACTAATTCTGTATTGCATTTTGAATTCTGCTGCAGAGGAATGATGGCAGAGCTTCTGTTTCGTTTCAGTAGGACTTTTATAACCTACATTTGACTGTAAATAAATGGATTTCATTCTGCAGTCTTTATTAAGAGGGACTAGGCTATTTCCTGCAGTTAATAACATTTCATTTATTGAAGTCAGCATTATTGCTTCTCTTTGCTACCTAACTTGCACCCATCAACTCCCCCCGCAACTCCTCACATGTGTTCTGGCAGCGCTTCCCGGCCTTTGGAGGGAGGAGAGGTTGATTGGGTGTGCGGGGCAGGCTGACTCCTTCAGCTTCTCTTCCCTTCCCTCCTTCAGACCTGTCAGGCAGCCGGCCAGGGCATAATGTGGAAATGTGGCTTGCTGGCGTCGTCTTGATTAAGTCTGTGCACGTGTCTCTGCAGAGAGGAGACCCCGGGCTTAATCACCCTTAGCCTTGACACTCTGCCTCTCCTTCTCCCTCTCCCTCTATCCATATCTCTGTTTTCTTTCTTTTTCTTAGTCTTCCTCTTCCTTTCCCTCCACTGCTTCTCACTCCGCCCACTCCAAAGTTAAGGGCAAAGATTTTTTTCCCTCACTTTTCTACTGTTTTTGCTTTCGTGCTTTTCCCTTGCTCCCCTCACACTGTGTGTAACTGACTTTTCTTTTGTTTGCAAAGACACTTATTCACTCTCTTTTTCTTGTGTTTTGTCTCATTGCCCTTTCTCTTGCTTATTCCCCTTTCATGCATCACTTTCCTTCCATTCCCCTTTTCTTTCACTGTCAGTTCTATGTGCATGTGTTAGAGGCAGGCTTTGTTTGACTGCATGTATCTTTAATGTGAAAAGTGTGTTAAAGACACATTCTGTGTGTCTAGAAGATGAGATTGTGTTTCGCATAGCAGTGTGCAGAGGGGAATAATCAGAACTTATTTTAGCTCCACACTACTTCACTACTTCACTGCGCTTCCCAGGAAGGAAATGTCTGATGTTTCTCCAGGTATCTGTAGGAGCCACTTTTCCAGTGTGGGGGACGTGGCCCCCAGTGCTCCGACCACATTGGGTACTACTGTTGCTTTCACCCTCCAGGCCTTCTCCAGTTCTTCCTTGAGCCCTTGGTACTTCTCCTGTTTCTCATGCTCCTTTTTATAGATATTCCCATCGTTGGGGATGGATACATTGATCACTATGACTTTCTTCTGCTGCTTATCCATGATCACTATGTCCGGTTGTTTGGCCACCACACTTTTATCTGTCTGGATCTGGAGGTCCCAGAGGATCTTAGCCCTCTCATTCTCCACCACCTTGGGGGGAGTTTCCCACTGGGACTTACGGTGTGTTCACACCAGACGCATTTTGAGCATCAAAAACGCTCAAAATGCTGAACGCTCACCACTGGTTACTAAACTATCACTTTTGTGTCCAACATCCAAGACGCTCCTGTCGCGTTTGCTGCTTGTCGGGAGTGAGTGGGCAGAAAAGAGAGGGGGGGAAAGGTGGAGCTTTCCTTCCGGTCAGTTTGAATGATGGCGGATGCAGTAGAGAGAGTGGCATGGCTTTATTTAACAAATAAAGCTAGAGAACTTTGTCGTAGGGCTAGGCAAGGTCCTTTCTATTCCTGTCACGATAATAAAAATGTAAACAGTCATAGATGACTGGCTTTTCACATACCAAAACAATTAATTTGTCCTCTATTTTTGACTTCCTCCCACTAAAAAATGAGCCGTGACGTATATCGCTCTCAAGTTTCGGCACGTCACACCGCTGGGGCAAACGCTGAAAACGCGCCGCGAGAAAGCTTGACGCGCCTCCACATAGACTTTACATGTAAACTTGACGCTCTTGACACTCAAAGCACACTGTTATGGGTCTCCATTCCATATTCTGCACAGATGTTCCTGCACACTATGCCGGCTACTTGGTTATGGTGCTCCATGTATTATTTGCCTGCCAGTATCTTGCAACCTGCTGGGAGGTGCTGGATTGTTTCAGGGGCCCTTTTGCATAGTCTGCACCTGGGATCCTGCCTGGTATGGTAGATCTGGGCCTCGATTGCTCTCGTGCTCAGGGCCCACTCCTGTGCTGGCACGATTAGTGCCTCCGTGCTGTCCTTCAGTCCAGCCCTTTCCAGCCATTGATAGGATTCGTTTATCTCGGCTTCCTCCTTTGGCCAGCTTATTATCCCAGCAGTGTATCTGATCTGCATTTAGCTGTAGCAGCTTTCCTTGTGGCTTATTCATGGTTTCCATTCGCCCGTGGAATGCCCAGGTACTTGTAGCTTTCCTCCACATCTGTTATCCTGCCCTCCGGGAGTGCAATGCCCACTGTGTGGATTACCTTCCCTCTCTTTGTTGTCATCCGCCCACATTTCTCCACTCCGAATGCAATTTCGATGTCCCTGCTGTAGATCCTGGTGGTGTGGATCAGTGAGTTGATGTCCCACTCACTCTTAGCGTACAGCTTGATGTCATCCATGTACAGTAGGTGGCTAATGGTGGCCCCATTCCTGAGTCGGTATCCATAGCCCCTCCGTCACTAGTTGGCGGAGGGGGTTCAGGCCTAACAGAACAGCAGTGGGGACATGGCATCTCCTTGACATATGCCACATTTGATGGAGACTTGTGCAATTGGCTTGAAGTTGTTTTCCGGGGTGGTCTGCCACAGCCTCACTGAGTTTGTAACAAAGGTCCTTGTGCTGCCGTTGATCTTGTACAACTTCAGCCATTCCAGGATCCATGTGTGTGGCATTGAGTCTGGGCTTTCCAGTAGTCAATCCAAGTGGTGCACAGGTTTGTCTGTCTGGTTTTCCAATCTTGGGCAACCAGCAGCTGGTGTTTTCCAAACTGAAATTGGTTAAAGAAATACAGTTGGGATAACTAATAAAAGAGAGGTCCTTCGTGATTACAATTTTGAAGTTTTTGTTATCCAAATCTTTAACCTATTTCAGTTTGGAAAATTAGAGGTTGGTATCAAACTGTGAGTGACAACTTGTTTTAAGGAAGTGGAGACCTTTATTGAAAGGCAGCCCATCCATGAAAACTGCAGTCTTCAGCTGCAGTGTCCAAAATCAACACGGCAAGTCATCATTTTAGTCACCCCGAAACGGACACTATCTCCATTTTTACTCAAGAGGAGCTTTGTCATATGCACATTCCAGCATAACCACATACACATGCAAACAGCCGTGCATACAGATTCCTGATGTCTGCATCTCTGTCAGTGCTGCCTGCCTCTCCCCTGAGTCAGCAGGGTTAAGGTAGCAGCAGATGCAGATGCGGGGCTCCATCCATCACATTATCCCACTGTGCTAAATTATTCTATTAACACGTCACGCTGGCTTCTCAAAGCTCCCAATGTTCCCACCTCCACAATGCGGTTCCAGCAATCCAACCCATGCGTTGATAATTTGGCCTGAAAATTTGGCCGGAGAAAAGCATCCAATTATGGCTTTTGCACCCTGTTCCCAGCGCCTCCTTTCAGATAAACGTTCTCATAACTGAGCTCTTTGAAAACAGTCCTGAACTTCTTTCTCTGTCTTCATGTTATTTAAGCTATTTTTTCTTGCTCCTTGTTTATTTCAGCTCCCCCTATTTTAATGGTTTATAAGTTTTTTTTTTTTTTGTTGTTGTTTGGTGTGCCTATGACTGACAGTATTTCAATGTTGTACCACAATAGCGTTAGGAAAAGCATCCTGACAGAAATCAGCTGATCTTAAGTTAGTTTTATGACAAATAAATGCTTGAGTAGTGTGTTGTTAAACACTATGCGCTAAGCTAGTATCCTGTCTTCTCAGTACGAAGTTGAAATAATTTTTCATCATAGTTACTATCAATGCTTAAAGACTGTGTTGTGTTTTGGATTAGTGTTGTATTATGGTAGTACTAGATAACTGACAATGAAAAGCTTATGTCTGTGCATGTTTCTTTAAATCTGTCGTCTGTTTATGAGCTAACATTTGGTCCCAGGCTTCTTAAATACACTGGACATGTTATTACTTCTTTGTATAATTGCAGCATTATGTTTTACTTCTTTTACTTCTGCTTTTCATTTGGAGTACAGTTTTATCTCTTGAGTGTATAAAACCGACACTGACTTCTTAGTGTGCTGTTTTTAGATTTGGCTGGTGTTCCTGTTTTCAGCTTTTGCAAATATTCGGGCTATTGTTTGCTCTCCCGCTTATATTAAATTTCATGTATTTTGGAGCACAACCTCAAGATCAGCAGATCTGGCAGCCCAATGTTGAAATACCTGGAAAATACACACGTATCACTCAGAATGATTATAATTCACACTGGAATTCTTTCAACAATAAGGTTCAATGCAGCATTTTTGGGCAGTCTAGACATCAGATGCAAGTTATATGGTTTTACTTTGAGCTATTAAGATCACACCCATTTAAATTAAACATATTGACTCAAAACGCTGCACAACATGATCAGGTTTTACTGTAATGTAACATTTTCGATAACAGCCCTGCCAGAGGGCCTCAAGCAGTATTCAAATGCTGTTGACACAGCTGCCCAGTAACTTGATTTTTTTTTTCCAAAAAGCTTTGGAGCAATAACACAGGCTCTAAACTCATCCCAACACACTCCTCTCTCACCACTCAGCTCACCGGAGAATATTAGGAAGGTCAATTTGACCAATCATAGATGCTGCCGCTCCCGCTGAGCCCTCTGATAATCTTTCACCTCCTCCTGGGCCCAGGAACTGTTAGTGTACAGTCATCTGATCCCTGTAGAGCAACAAGCAGGAGGCAGTTTCTGACCTGAATTGCTTACATTGTCAAAAGGAATGCAATCTTATCCTGCAGCCAGCTTTTGTAATGCAACTGTGTGCCTCTTTTTTTTTTTTCCCCTTGATCACTGTGGACAAAGATCTGATGTTCATGTTTGTTTATTAAGTATACACAGACTTTGTTCTGCTCATCTTGTCAAAGCTTATAACTATTCTTTTGCCAATTTTTGTCATTATAAAATAGTGACTGTCAATATCTAAAACATATTCTACGTTCCATCAATTGAGATTAGAAAGTGATTGCATTCTGTATTTTTTTTCCATACTTCACTGTGTTGGAATTGAGGTTGAAGATAAAAATAATGTCAATATATGGGGACCATGTTTTTGTCTATCCTATACCATACCATAGTCTGTCCTCATATATCTTTATTAATACACAATAAGTTGAAATGCGAGTTATAAGAGACCACATTTCCAGTGCTGAAGCCCTAGTCAGCCTTTCTGAATTTTCCCATCTGTCCACCCGACTGCATCTCTGTCTGCTGGTGTGTTTGGACTGCTGGTGTAATTAAAGTCCAGGCAGGGACAGACCTGGAGACAGAGGCAGTGTGCTAATTGGATGTTAGACAAAGAGTGGAAGCTATTAAAGCAAGTCTGCCAAAATGTTCTCGGCATCATCTGTGTCCCTAAATTCCCTTTGTCCAAGTTGGTTTACAACTATTAAAGCTTCCATTTCTTACGCTATATCATCTCTTTCCTCTAACTTCTTCATAATCTGATTTGTGTGAATCAATAAAAGAAGGTAAAAAAGAGTAGCTTTTGACTGAAAATGAGGTGGGCTGAGGGGGTCCATATTAACTCATATTTTGTTCATGTTATGTTTTACCAGCTTGACTATTATCTTGTTTCACAGTGCAAATACATACAAAAACCAACATACTGATAAGGCTGTTAATTATCAACTATTTTCCAGTAATTTCCACTCAATGTTTTGGTAGAAGCTTACAGCATTTTCTTGGGAGATGTATTTGAATCATATCATTCATCTTGAATCCTTTCTGTAGCTGTTCTCTCCTAAGCTACTGTAAGTTAGACAAGTAATAACCAAGGTCTTTGTCCCTTTGAAAGTTTAAGGGGTCAGTGGCATGGTTTTCAGTGGTTTCTTTGGGGGGTGGGGCTTTTTTACAGTCCTAAAATGATTTCTTGCCATCTTAAGCATCAACCAAAGCTACAACAATGAAAAGTAATGTTTTGCTGAAGATACAAAATTTTATCTAGTTGTCTCAAACTCTCACTTACAGGACTTTCTTTCCAATGGCCTGGCTGCTATTGAGTTATACTTACCAGATTTTCTTGTCTGGTCATAATCTACATAATCTACCACTACTTTGTGTTTCAGAGATGTCTACTAGATTGTCTGAACCATTGTAAACCAATGTGACATGAGACAAAACTGTTACCAAGTCCAGTGAGATACGAAAATAACAAACCAGCATATAAAAAAATAACTCAAGTAAGCACTATTCAACCATTAACCACTTAATAACCAAAAAATACTTCACTGAAGAGTTTGGACAGGGAAACCAAGCTGTTTCACCATCAAGTTTAAGGACTTCTCTGGTGCATGTGTCAATATTATCCAGTACTAAAAATCCTTTCAGAGAGGTTGCTTGTGGGTGGAATGCACAAGTATGTTCTGGCAAGCCGGGAAAATCTTGGAAAGTTGTGCTAAAAAGGCTGCTGGTACTCCAAGGGATCAGACTAACCATCTTCATCAAGGTACTTCAGGTGGCTTTCTAGCTCACTTTCAACCTATCACCCTTCTGAGGGATTCAGTGCATCTCTTTCTTCTTCTGGACTGCTCTTTGGTGAAACTTCCTAATGATTTGCATTGCTTCTTCAAACCAAGTGGCAGAGTTGGTTCAGTGACAACTCGCACTTCTGCGCTGTGGTTCACTACACCCCCCACTGAAATCTCTGTTTGTGATTGGTTTGGATTTTCATCCAATATCTTCCTTTAATAGCGTCCACCTTCTCTACACTGATTAACTGTGCCTTGAATCCAGGATCCACAGAGGAGGCAGCCATGTTAAGGAGATAATCTGTTTTAGAGTTGGCATATTTCTCATCAAGGTCTCTAACATGGTCTTCTGCTCTTTTGTGAGTTGAGTTTTTTGTTCTTTTTTATCTCAGTAAATTTGTCCCCCATTTCTTTTTGCACTGTCTCGTTTCTTTTTTCCTTTGGCTCAGTGTTGTTCTTTTTTATTTTTTAGCACTTAAAGCACGGTTGCTAAATATGTCACTCAGTAGGTTGTTGCTAGCTTACCAAAGAGCAAGCAAGTTAAAGCAAGCTTTGCAAAGCTAAAAGACATTGAGAAGTTAAAGCCTTTCCTCTGTTTACGTCCCCCAAAATGCCATGCTATTCATTATCAGAGTTCAATAAAAATGATTGAATATTTTGTCAGATGTATTTTCTACTGATTTTGATCACGTGTCTATCGCAGTAGATGTCGTCATTGTTTTATCGCCTAGCCCCAAGTTTCTGCTTTATTTATAAGTAACTCTGACTTATAACAACTGTACATATTCATGGCTCACTATACCCAGGTACCCATGGTTAAAAATTAAATTGTGGAAATCATCATGTCAGATTCACTTTAAACTGTAAACCTGCATATTTAGTTAGTGTGTGTTTAGCTGAAGCCTTTACAAGGTCAGAAAAGCTGTCCGCCTACGCGTCTGGATTGCATTTACAAAGTGCCCTTAAATCTCACTGTCAACAGCAGGTCTCAGTGCTTTCATAATTTTAAAAATGTACTACAAATTTTCCTTTATGCCTATTATTCCCCCATGTTTTTAGGTCTGCTTGCAAGAGGGCATTAAGTAGCAACTTATAGCAGCCAATGCAACAGCAGTTGACTCCAAAACAAATCTCCCTTTGGGAAAAATAAAGGGTATGATATTGCACTCCATCATATCCAATTGTATTACCACATATTGTATTGTGGTAGCAACTAAGACATCTGTAAGCTTTGAAACCAAAACACTAAGCACATCACTCTTTTACAGAACCCCTTCACTCAAAACAGTGGATGTTCTTTTTCCTTAAAGAAATTTTCAAAATTGACACTGACCCTTATGCCCCCCTCCCCACAACACAGACAGAGTTAAAACAAGGAACAAAAAGGCAAACCACTGTAAAAGAAAAAGGCCCAATTAAGCAGTGGTCTTTAATGTCAGTCTGCCCCCCACTGTAGCTCCAACCAGACATGAATGGAAGAATAATGCTCCTTTGAAAATAATCTTGGTTTTCTAATCTAAACTTATTGGCTTATGAATAGGAAGCCCTTAGCTGACAGGTCCCCCAGGTCACCCTCCATCTCTTCCTTTGTCCTCTTTTTTCCCTTTCTTCTTTCCATCTTCTGCTCCTTCGTCCTGCTGGGTCCATAGTTGGGATTAAGCCAGACAAGGCTGTGATCGCCACCCCAGTCTTGCCCTTGCCCCCACGAGGGCAAGGCTGTGCTAATTGTGCCTGGACATACACATGCACATAGAAACACACATGAACACCCATGTGTGTTGGCATGACCAACCACTGGGCTCATGTGCTTGGATTACTAGAACACTATGAAAGAGAAACAGCAAAGGAGGGCTGGGGGGCTAGGGGGGAGTTGGGTGCTCAGAGGCATTAATGCCTAGGGTTATCCCAGAAAATGCTTAGATGAAAAAAAAAAAAAGAAATCATGGGTCCAAGCATCCCCCCAACCTCACCTCACTCACATCCACCCTCAGAAACCCCACCCAGGCAAAGAGACCCCCCCCCCCCCCCCCCCCCCCCCCCCCCAACTGGCAGCAATAAATAGATTCTTTCTTTAACATGCCTAATCCTGCTAAATAGCAACAAATCCTATTAGGCATGAATTATAAATCCTTCTTCACCATTTCACCCACCCCCGCCCCACTGAAGAAACCAAATTGCCCCCGTCTTCTGGACAGGCAGACACATACCCCTTCATAAAAAATTATTTTAAGAATGTTGATCTGAGCACAATGTAACTATGTAGTTATTGGACTGTCATGTATGAGTATACACAGTATGCAAACATCTGTGCCATTCGCTCTGCATGCTTTTAATGCTCTTTTGGGTGGAATTGTGTGTGTGTGTGTGTGTGTGTGTGTGTGTGTGTGTGTGTGTGTGTGTGTGTGTGTGTGTGTGCGTGTGTGTGTGTGTGTGGCCACTTGTAAAAAAAATCTTCAGACTTAAAATTCTGGACCAAGTAAGCAAACCAAGGTTTAATATGGATAAACAAGGGGCAGAGCTACACTTGCTTTGTTTGGTTTGTTTGTTTACAAGAGTTCAAACTTTACAAAGTAAAGTAAATTTATCATATACAGTAAGGAAATAAAAAGCAAACTTATTTACAAAAGTTTACTTGGTGGAGAGTAAATGTCATCAATGTATTTATACCCAACATAGCGTCCCACAGCTAGTTTTAACCAGTCAACTTGTGTGATCATGTGATAATGTACATTAAAATACTTAATGTGTGTGGACTTATAGAGAAAACAATTTAGGCAGATGTTTGGATGTGTCATACTACCATTAATGCCCTCTGAGAATTGCCAAGACCCAGAAGTAGCCATATTTGGACAAGACTATAGAACTGTAGGGAAGTACCAATGTACCCGACTTTGAATTACTTGTGTGAAGTTGACTTTTTTTGTATCTGTCAGTAGAAAGCGTAATTATACAGAAAAAATATCCAGAGTGCTGGCATAAAAGACAATTGGTTATTGGGAAAAAATAACAAAGAAAAACTTGTCTGATGTTCTCACCATCAGACAGATCAACATTGTTGACACAGCTTAGGGTAACCTTTTACACTAGAACAACAAAGATGGGACTATTAACCCTCAAAATGTCCAACTCTCTAATTAGCTTCACTTTGAAGACCATTTACCTCCACTTCCTCCTCTTTAGGCTACACCTTAGGTTTGCAACATTAACCCTGAGACCCTGAATTAGTCTGGTCACATCTATTAGGAAACCATTATGCCAAACTTTTTACTGCTCTATTTGTAGATGGCAGGAACTACAAGAACAGCCAGCCTCTGCCACGTGGTTACCTGCTTGTAAAACAAATGTTTTTCCAACACAGAAAAACTGTGTAAAATCCACTGACAGTAGATTTATGGATATTTACTTCAACACAAGTTACTCTTTTTTTTCAAGATTGTAAAAGAATTCCTTTCAAACTGTGACCTTATTCAAACAGCTTTAGTTTTTAACATTCTTGGCTGTCTATTTGGATCTTTCTTCACCCAAATCTTTAGATAATTTAGCAGAGGCTTGCCAAGTGTTCACTCTTCATTAGTTTGCTTACTGGAAGTGCACTTTTCTCTCGTATTCTGACTATGGTGGAACACAGCTGTGACTGTCTCTGCTCCACAGCTTGTGGGATTTTGCTTCATTAATATTAAACATGTGTTGGATTTTCCTGATCTTGATGGGATGTAGATCATGTGAGGCTTTATCCTCACCATTGTGATTCTTTCAGGAGACCAGACAAACTGTTTTGCCTTCTACTATTACCAGCTATTGGACAAGGTATGTGTATCATGTAATGAGGGAAACTTAGTTATAATTTTCTTAACTATGGAAAACGATGACTCATCTCCTGTTGGTGTTAAAGAAAATAAGCATAGGCAGCTTTCTTTACTACACGCTGAATACTACAAACATTTTATGCATAAACATGTGCAGTATTTCCATTGTGTTTGTGAAAGAAATGCAGTGGATAACTGTGACAATAAAATCAATAATATCTCGGGCCACTCTTTACTGTTGTTTTCTGTCTCTGTGGCTGCACACATCAAACATGGCTTGCTCTTTTTGTTCTTTCTTTATCATTAGTTTTCAATGGGCATAGGACTTTGATGTGGCTTGGTTGCTGTTGTTGTTTCCAGCATAATTTGATCACTGTCTATTGATCTGGGAATGGGGACATAAAAACAGCTGCTCAAGAAAGACAAAGAGGAAAGGATTACATTTAGCTAGCGGTACAATGGTGAGCAAATTATTTTTTCTATCTTAACGATTTCTTTCTTTCTTAATAAAGATAGCCGGGAGTATATATATATATATATATATATATATATATATATATATATATATATATATATATATATATATATATATATATATATATATATATATATATATATATATATATATATATATATATATATATGTGTGTGTGTGTGTAAACAAGAAAAAAGGAAGAAAGAACATTTTGTTGGACTTCTTTCACAGCTAAAACCCTCAAAATACTTTATAATAAAATAAGACAAAAAGAATGCAGCAAAAAACACAATAGAACACAAGTGGAGCATGTGTATGCAATTGTGTGATGTAAACAATAATAGAAAACAGAAAAAGTCATAGTGAAGCTAAAAAGGAGACTTTTGCATCAATCTTTTTTTTTTTTTTTTTTGTAGAGATTTAGCAATAAAAGCCATCTATTGTTTAGTAGTATGGGCTCAATATAAACCCTTAAGGATTAGGCAGCTGTAAAAGAATTTGAGAGTTTGTAAACCAAGTGTGTCATTCTGCAAAAAAGAAAATCTACCCACAATGTTCAAGTTTGGGAATGTAAAAAAAGGATTTGCATCGTGGGGAAAAAAAATCTCATCCAAAACATTTTGTCCACATATGCGAATCACAAAACTGTATACAAGTCTTGACATTGTGGTTGCTGTCTTTACAAATCTATCTGAATGGATAGTGACTGTCTGATCATAGGACGGATGGCCTCCTGTCCTTCAACACCACTGCAGGCTCATAAAACCAGAGCATGCAGAAAAACAAGTCGTAACAGCAGACACAGAAAATTAATGGGCTGTCTCTGTCCTGGTCCTGACCCAATACTGGCAATGATGTGAAGACACCGGGAACTTTTACAATTAGTCATCAAAGTCTGTCTAATTTGAAGAAACACATAAGATCATTTATTAAGCGAATAATTACATCAGCTTTACTTATTTAAAATCCTGATTGAATGGCGACTTGTCCTGTTTTGCATCTTTGCAGTGTGCCCTTATAATTCTTACCAAGGCACTTTCTGGCATTCCATTACTTAGATCAAGCAATTCTGAAAGAATTTAGTCATCTTATCCTTCCAAGATATGATAAAGGGATGTCTGTTTTTGAGAAGAACAGAAGATGAGTGCATCTCTTTGATGGACCAAAGTACCAGTCATAAAGCTTATCTGAGACACGCAGATGCAGGCACACGCACGCACACATATTGGACAGCAGTCTTGCTGGGGCCTGACCGTTGCACATTAATGTCTAAAGCTGCTTGCTAGTGACTGACTCCAAGGTTATTGCTATGCACCATGGAGGCACAGGATATTTGACGGTCCCCTGCCAAAGAAAGGGCCGGAGGTAGTAGGGGAAGGAGAAGAGTTGCCATTGACAACTCTGAAATCTCCAAAGTGACCATCTGAAAATGAAAAAGGAGAAAACTTATTAAGAGAGAAGGGTCACTGGGAAGCCATAGGGCTAAATCTGTCACAGTTCTTTCAGAAAGAGTCAGGGTTACTTTAGAGGTCCAGCAGCTATAGTTTGTAGATGACTTTTATATTTAAACCTAATGAAAAATCCTCAGTCTGTTGAGAGGAGCACTGGGGTTTAATCCTTGGTATTAAAATACACACTACTGGTCTTCTCAGAAGAATGAATCAGACAGCACAGGACAATGAAAAGAAAATTGAAGTCACTGTGGGTGAGCTTTGCTTGTTCAAGAGAAGTCTCCAGAACACACTGTATTTTAAAAAAAAAATTCTGCAAAGACAACCAACAGTCACAAAAGCAAAAAAGGATGAGTACGAAGCAGATTTAGCAAGTTTTTGCATGACAGCATTGGCGCAAAGCCGTCAGACTTGCATTATTTTATTTTCCTGTGCCAAATGTTTATGGGAGCCAAAGAAGGGGGTGTAGCGATAAAACTCTCTGTGTTATTCTTTTATCACACTTACCCACTGAACATGTGTGCGCATTTGTGTCAAACACAGGAAACAGGAGGAGGGCAGAGAGGGAGCAAGGCACGGTTGTACACCCTTCAAAACCGCACATGTTTTTTGTTTCCTACATGTGTTCTCTTTCCCAATTATGCTCCAACCTCCAAGTCACACAGCATATAAGAGAAAAAAAACACACTTCTCTCTCCACTTGCTGACGAAAGAGAACAAGGAGTGGGTGGTATGCTTTTTTTCCCCCTTCAAAAATAGGGCCTCATGCTCTTTATGTTTGGTATTGTTTGTGTGCATTTCCTCCTATAGCTTGGGCAAGCCGTGCATGGAGGGCAGGAAAAAAGACAGTGGCCTGACAGTCTTTGATGTTCATGTTTTATGGTCCCATGTCAAGGCATTGTCTCTTAAATCCTTTTGTTGTCCTTTTCCCTAATTAAGACCTCTGAGCGACTTGTTGACTCCACAAAGACCCTTGTTTGGGGAGGTGGAGGGTGGAGGGCATGTGTTTCTATGTTTCAAGTATATGTGTGTACGTATGTGTGTGTGTGTGTGTGTGTGTGTGTGTGTGTGTGTGTGTGTGTTTTTGTGCTTGTCTGTGCATGTGTGAGAGGGAATGTCTGCTTTGATTGGAAATAGCTTGAGAGATGTGTTCCAAACAGCAGCCACACACACACACACATAACCCATATATACAATTCACGGGCTTCTACTCAAGAATGAGGCTATTCATTTGCTGTTGGAGGGCAGCTTCAATGGAATGGAACTTTACTCTATCTGCAGTCACAAGTTAAAGTCAAGAGCACTTTGTACATAAAAAAAGGAAAAGAAAAAACCCAGTGCTGTATGAAACTACCTTTGCGCTTGTTATGTGTCATGAAGGCTAAATAACACTCCAACAAATCAGGTGCATTTGTACTTGCATGTGGTTATTTTTCAAACCCAGTTTAATTCTCTCTTTGGGTTTGTGTCCAGCAAGAATCTTCTTTGGTTTACTGTTAACACATGTACTTATAAGACACAACAAACATAACACAAACCATCCTTTAGCTACCCAACAGATGGCTGAAAGGTCACCTGTGTCTGAGACATAGCACATATGAAATGGAGGGCAGGTTTAGAAACATACCATTAGTTGGGTAACACTATCCATTTAAGGGACTGTGTATAAGAGTGCCATAAACATGAGATGACTTCTGTCATGAGCATAAATTAGTCTTTGAAGAATGCTTGTGGTTGTCATCAAAGCCATTTTTCTCCTAGAGACTGCACAGTAACATCACAAAGAAGACACACGAGCGCTACTGTTGTTTTCACAAGTATTATAAGGGCACACAGCATTCAAACATATGCTGAGATTTCAGTTTCTTGGGAAAAATGCTGTTTTTTGTTTTAAGGAAAGTTTTTCAAATTTTAAAGGACAGTCATAAATATTCAACAAAATCTCTAATTCGACAAAAAAAACATTGTGGGACACCAAAACTAACAACTAAGCTTTGATCTGTGGGGTCTTTTGGTCCGCGTCCATCAATTTAGGACTTACAGTGTATATGATGGACACGGAGCCAACAGTGATTCTCAATAACTGAGCACTGGCCTTCACAACCAACTATTATATTACTTGTGGTGTTTTATGATAAAAAGAAAACCTATCCTTGAAACTTAAGCAATACAATTCATTAAAGATAAGTAAGCATAATAATTATCAATCAGATACTAGTCAATGAACACCATTGTGCACTGTTCTGTAAATATGCTAGAAACTAAAAGACAATTACCTGTGCAAGTGTGTAGGTGTTTGCGTGTGTGTATACTTGGGTATATTTGTAAATATACCCAAGTTACTATAAGATAGCAAAGAGCATATAAAGTAGAAAGTAATATGAAATGATTATTTAAACTGAGATTTTTTTTAACCAGAAGGGTCACCCCTGCTCGTCATTAGAAATAATGCATGTTTAAGATACTTCTTCAGCTTGACTCTGTGGCCATGTTTTACACTGGACAGTTTTATGAATAGTCTGGATTGTATCACTGAACTTGATGTCAAGAAAAATAATTATGCCATTGCAATAAGAGTGCCAAAGTCCCGAAATAATTATTTTACCTGTCACAGTTTTGCTTGGGTCTTTGTGGGTCTGTACTAAATCTATTTCATTGTTTGCACAAATCAAAGAGATTCAGGACATTTTTCAGGCATCCATGTATAACCTTAAAAAACTGCCAATATGGAATGTGTATTGTAAGAGCATTATTGTAAAGACACATTTTTCATCCATCTTAAACAGTAGGTCTGACAGGACAGTCAGGCCTATTCTTTTAACTCTTTTTTTTATTTCACCATTTCTACCAACAGAGGTTCTTTTTGGGCTTTCTGACGATAAACAGACATTTTGCCTTTAGCTTGTGGAATGAACCAACAAACTGACTTGTACAGAAGCCGCTGTAGTATGAATGAAAGCACGTGTGCATCTTTAAATCCCATTTGGTTTGCTTATGCCGATGTAGAAAAAAACAAAAAACATTGATAATAATGTGCATCATATCATGTTTATAGCAGGTTTACCAATAAGTATATTAATTTGATCCATAATCTGCAATTATATTGTACCCATTTATATTTTAAAAAAAACACTAGCAAAAAAAAAAAAGCTTATGACAAGTAAATCAAATGAGCACTTGTGCAAAACACACTGCGGGCCTCCTTGAAAAAACAAACTCAAGTGCATGCCAGACATAGACTATGGTATGCTAGTATGAGTGTGTGTGCATGTTGTTTACATCCATAAGTTTTTGTTTCAGTGTAGAAATCCATAACAGTGGATTTTCCTCTGTGTTGACACAGATGTGCTCCTTTTGAGCTGAGCGATGCATGAATCTGGTTTTCTTCTCTACACTTTGCACTACGTTGCAGATACAGGGTTATGGCCCAAATAAGAAACACATAGAGTTGTTAAGGGCAATCTATAAAATTCCCCATATAGAGCTACAAATGTTTGACTATTGCAGAGTGCACACATTGTCCATTATTTTCTAAATGCAGGAAAGCTCATTTAGATTAACCTCTGGCATCCAACCTTTGACAGATTTGTGTTGCAGGTTGGCCTGCTAAGAACAAACCAGTTTTTACAGCAGCAGTTGTACATATGTCAGTTTCCTGATTTTATCTTTAATCTGTCTCCTTTTTTGTAACAGGCTGTCCCATGCCCAGAGGTCTGCAGTAAAAGTCCTGCGTAGAATGAAGTACTTTGTGGCGAGGAAGAAATTTCAGGTAAGCAAAGGGAAATCCTGAGAGAGAAACACAAACGTTGGAGACGGCAAGTGGGGAGTCAGCGATGAAGAGAAAGACAGACCAGGAGAGAGAAGTGTGTATGTGTGTGCGTGAATGTAAAGGAAGAGCGGTGGGGGTGGGGGGTGTCAGGGGCATATATCAGCTGCAGTGCCTTTTTTTCTCCAAGTGTGTGTAGGAGCATGTTTGTGTGTGAATGCTTGAAACTTGCACCTGTGCGTATTCTTTGTGCTCACTTCAGTTTATGGAAATATTCTAACCTGTGTCTGGTGTTACAGTATGACCTTACTGTATTGCATAAAGAACATTTGCACAAAGACAAAAATACGCACATGCACAGAGAAATGTGTGGCTGCACTGATTGAAGACAGTGAGATTTAGTGGAGAATAAAAGTGACCATAATATTCAGGGTTGTTTCTATGAATATTCAATATTGGTCTAATAATGATGCATAACGTTTGTCATATACGTTGTGCTTTAAAGGACTCTATACGTTTTCAGTTACACCCTAAGTGATTTCAGCTGCAGCCACTATACTGTGACTACCAGTGGTACCCTGAAGAGTTCATTGAGTTCTTTCAGATACCCCCCTTGTAGCAACGTCATACCAAACAAAGCTGTGAAAGGATCTTAACACGATTGCTCTCTACATGACCATGCACTTGTCAGTGTGTGCACACTCACACACACAAACACACAAACACACACATACACACAAATACAAACATTGAGTTAACAATGAACCCTTTGCACCCAAGGGGGTTGGGGATGTTTTCGGGGAACCAAGCAACAGAGGCTGTGGTTGACAATGGCTTTTGTGTCCTACCTTGTGTGTGTGTTTGTGTGTGTGTGTGTGTGTGTGTGTGTTTGTGTATTGTTTTTGTGTGTGCATGCATGGATCCACAGCAAGCGCGGAAGCCATATGATGTGCGAGACGTGATCGAGCAGTATTCCCAGGGTCACCTCAACATGATGGTGCGCATCAAGGAGCTGCAGAGAAGGTGTTTTTATTTTTATTGTGTTAGAAAGTATTGCATAATTTTCAACAGAATTTGCAAATGATAAATGATTAACATTGAAAAGTGACCTTATAGAGATTTATTTCCAAAAAGAGAGAGTAAAAAAAGGACTTGTGATGGACAGATGAGTCTAAGCTAAGCAACTGTATGAAATGTTCTAAAAATAATATTCATTAAGGGAGAAGCAGACCTTTTCATTTTTGCCGATTCACATTTAGAGAATGTATTATTTAAACCGGAATAGAGGCAGGGTGATACAAGCAATCTTGCATTGAGAAATATTACATTTTAGAAATCTTGGAAAGATTAAAGAGGCTCTATGATGCCATTTCTAGTTTTCTGAGCTTTCTACAGTGTTATAGTGTTGAATACTCATCATACATATGAGCTGCCGTTTTTTTTATCACTTAAACACATGTTTGAGTTGTCCAGCACTCTTTATGTTCAGTTTCCATGGCAACAAAAACAATTGCTTTTAGAGAGTTTTTTCTACTTCAAAATTTTAGTGATGTCCTGGGAAGGAGTGATTGGACATCTTCTCTAGGTTGTGCACGTTCATGAGAAGAAAGCCACACCCGAATTCACTGCCCAGTATAACTGCTCCTAGCAGGTGACCAATGAGACGCAGCCCAAAGGCAGGACGTAGGGCGGAGCTTTCTCTGTTTGCTTGTTTCTGGCAGAGGCAGATCTGAGAGGATCAACACCAAAATAAATGGAGGGGTTTGTGATAAAAAGGCTTGATATTTTCTTGCCCTTCTGAACTTGCTTGGTAAATTAGACTGCATAAATTAGATTTACAAAATAGAGATATTTAAAAATGAACAACCTGATATCAGGATGAGGAACCACTTCACACAGAGTTTAAAAAAAAAAAAAAAAAGTCTCTGAGCATGATTACCTACCCCAGCTTTGATTTGCATCTTTTCTGGATATGAGGTTGTAACAATGCTCCTCTGTATGATGCCATTTGTTTAATTTAATCACAATCATAAATCATCTTGTCTTATTTTTCCTGTTTCACTTATCAGTTGGAATAGCACCATGGTTACTCAACTGAATCTTCTCTGGATCTGACCAGTAGTTTTACCTCTCTCTGTCTAATCCTTCTTCTCTTTCACCCAGGCTTGATGGCACTCTCGGGAAGCCTGGAATGTTTCTCCCAGGTAAATACGCAGAAAACCCTTACCATCTGATTGACACCCATCACTCTTTGCACCATCTCTGCATTTACAACACACACACACAAGTTCTCCCAATCTAAACACAAGAAAAAGAAATGTGTGTGGTTATATGTCTAGATTATTTTGTAGCTTTTTGTCATGTTTACATGTATGTATGAATTTGTGTTCCTTGCGTGTGAGAGTTGTCAAGTGTGGTTTATGTATTTGACTTTCATCAGATGAGTTCCAAGACACAACAAGACACTTTGATTATTTTTGTTGTTTGTTTTCAGGTAAATATAACACTGGTAGGATGAAAGCATCATTACTTTCTGAATGGAAAGAGACAATTTACAACAGATGCTAGCTCCTTTTTGAAAAATTCGACAATTTTAATCATTGTGTTAAAGTTTATTTAAATGCATACAGCACTACGAATTAATTACATTATTCTTTTTGACTGGCATTTAAAAGTGCTCATGTTCTTTCAGTGATGTAATTGATGTTACTAAAAATTGTGGCATTCAGCGCTCCTCATATTCATTGAATTTATTCTAAAATATTTGTATATTTGAATTTTTTCTTTCTCTCTTTTAAAAAATTCACTAGGAAAAGGGGAAGATAAAGAATATCCAACTATCGGGGCACGACTGATCAGACTAGAAGATAAGGTAGGCACACTCCTGCGGTGTGTATATTTTGACTTTAAGTACGAGAGATTAACTGATGAAATTATCCAGGCTGTTTAGCAAAGGTACGTGTGTTTCACTGCAGAACTGTTTTGTGTGCGTCTGCATAGTTGTCTGCTAGAGTGAGTCTCTCTTATCAGATGAATGCGTGTGGTGGAATCTTTTGATGACTGCCGTTGTGGTTGAGCTTGTTCAATCCGTGCCAGCATGCACCTCCTTGCATCGGCATCTCTGCAGAGCTGAGTTCATGCTGCACATAAACACCCCCCCCCCAAAACTCTGTTTTTGTCCTGGGTTTTCTGGGTAAGATCACAGTTTTTTCCATACCAGGCAGGATTGGGTGGTCTCACCTATTGAATGTTTATTTTTCCACAAGGGAATATTAAAGTATTGGACGGAGGTTAAGTGAAAAGTCTTTATGCAGCGAGGCGTGGCCAAAAAGGCAACAGCTGTGTTATGAAACCCACGGGTGGGAATAGGTGCATCCTCTCTCCTAGCAGAAGGGGCACAACATCATGCTCGTGTGATAGCGTACAGATGTCTGTGTTTCTGTGGTAGACTAATAGAGGAAAATCCTGATCATGTGTTTTCCACAGTTTCTTCCCTAAACAGCACACAAAATGTGTTTCGGTGTTTTGTTAGATGATGTTTGAGAGGCAGAAATACCAAAAAGTGAAATGAGATTGCTACATTTGAAAAGATTCTGTGTGTGTGTATGTGTGTGTGTTTTGCTTTTGGGGATGTAAGGTATGATGCGGAAGTTTTGAAATGCTTTTCAAATACTTTGCAGTTTTGAAATACTTTTTGCAGTCAGTCATTTTTTTTTTAATTTAAGCCAAGCAGCTCAGGAATTTCCTCTCTTATATTTCTAACCATCTTTGCTCACTTATTGATGCTGCTGTTTAACGTTTGGATGCATTACCCTTCTCTGACCTCTTTGTTTAAGAGAGAGGTGTAATGATCTTGAACCAGGACTCTATTCATACTCAAAACCTAAAGACCTCCCTCAGAGATTGGGTAACAGATCATTAGCTTTAGGCTACGTGTTGTGATTACAATCTCTTGAGTAGAAACACAAACCTGTGTTAAGAAGT
Organism: Telmatherina bonti; assembly: GCF_933228915.1. NCBI lineage: Eukaryota > Metazoa > Chordata > Actinopteri > Atheriniformes > Telmatherinidae > Telmatherina > Telmatherina bonti. The sequence continues at coordinate 23,869,081 of NC_136620.1, read as the reverse complement.
GTCTCCCCCTCATTTCTTTTCTGTTTCACTTCTACTCTGTCTCGCCTTTATATTGGCAAGATAAAAAGAGATTCATTCAACTGACACTGTCTGTTTTTCCTCTGAAACAATGAGGAAACGATCACTTTCCTTTAATTGCAGCTGCATTTGCATGACTGAGACGAGCCTTTAAAGTGAAACTGCAAACCAGCTGCAGAAACTTGGGTTACGCAGAAACATCAGTCCTTTATAATTACTGTTTACCTCATCTCAGAGCACTCCCTCTTCTTTCTTTTCTGCTTGTGTTAATTTCTTGTTTTGGTGGTTCTGGTGGGGAGGCACACCTGTTACATGGACAAGGAGCTTCCTTTTCCCCCCCAGGCAGCAGGTGGATGAACCCACTGACCCTTGTGTTACTTAACATTGTGGAAAAGAGGTGGGCCTAACTATCATGTTTTCTCACATAAAACTGCAGACTGTAGTTCTGTTAGTGGAATTTTGTTTGTCCATTTTGTTTGTTTATTTTGTCTTTGAGATTTTATGGCAGAAATGTATATTTGAGCAGTTAAACTGAATAGGTAATTTTGCGGTATATTCGTTTCTTTCTCGTCTGTTTTTCTTGAGTCACAAAATGAGCATCATGATGCCATTTTGTCATAAGAATCTAGTTCACTGATCAGGTGAGAAGTAGGGTTGGTTTCTTGTAGTTTTATGCATTAGTGATGATAAAGCAAAATACTCTTGGCAATAAAATAAATGCAGATTTAAGTGACAACCACATTGACATTGGTTTTCAGACCCACAGGCCATGTCCACTTCTTCAATCAAGTTTATGCTCATGGCTTTGTGCAGTTATTAGTCCTTTCTTCAGATAAATCTTTAAGTAGCACATCACAGAAATTGTTAAACACAGAAAAGGTTATTGTGTCAGAAATTTTGAAAATGGGGATTTTACAGTTTAACTCAATTCCCTTGATTGAATAAAATGATCTTGTGGTAGCAGATTTTCTTTAGTTGGACATGGCTCAGGTGGTCTTCATTGAACTGGTTGGTTTGTTATTTAATCCTTAGCCATTTTGTGTTTAAGTGTCCTTGATCAAAACACCAGCTCCCTGTTGCTCCTGGTAGTTAGATGTAAATGTAGAACTTAGAAACATATTCAAAGTGCTTTGTGAAACTGAGTTTTCATGAAGAGCACCGGATGGCAAGAAACAGAATTTTCTTACTAAACAACACTTGCGTTTTACTGCAAGTGAAGTCTGTGATGTTGAATCATTCTGGATGTAACCGTTTTCATATGTCATACTATACCTTTATTAATTGTTTGATCTAAAACAAAACAAGAAAGTGCAAAAAGAAGCAATTGGATAGAAAAGGTCACCCAGCTTTAACTCCACAGTGCCTGCTAGGATGAGCTTAAATAAATGACTGGATCTGTGCAGTGACCACAATTCTGCTGTTGGAACATCTTCAAGAGGACAAACTGAAAAAAAAATCAAGTTATCAGTTAATTTAATTAATTTAGAACTGATTTAATTCAAGCAGATGATATGATAAAAGTTTATTAAATTCATCATTTATCATTCACAACACAAAATCTGTCATTTCAGAAAAAGTACTTTCGAGAGTAAAAGTTAGAGAAATAATAAAATAAATTATGTTGCTGCTTGAAGTGCTTTAATTTTTGTCTGCATTTTTTTCTGACATTGTGCCATTTCTTAGTTTCACCACTTTTTAAATGTCGCTCATAATGGTTAACCTGATCATTCCCAAGGCGCAACACTGGTGTTACAGTTGAGTCATTTCTGAATAGGATCTTTCCCAAGGGGTCCGAGGAATTCATAAGCTGTGCAACGTAATGTTTGTGCATGCACAGGACTGTGTTCCCATGCCTTTCTCAGCACTCACTCTTGGTCAGCCTCCAGGTACATTCTCGTTCCTCCTTTTTTTTTTAATATTGTTTCCTGTCCAAGCATTGTCAGCAAATCACTTATAGATGAATTTATCACAGTGAGCTGAAAGGAGTTCAGGCATTGTGTGTCCTGTACAGGGTTAGACAGTGATTTATCACAGAGACAAAGACACACATAAGTCTCCATGCATGCACTTAGACACACATGAACGTGGAGTTGATTAATCACCAAAGTGTCCAACCCCACTCTCAAGATTGAATTCTCTTAGAGTGACTTGGAAACGAAGATGAACGACACTCTGTGACAGTCTGTTATCTCTCTGTCAGACGCACTTGATGAAAAATAGCCAAGTGACAGTGACCAGTGTGTCTGGGCCTCCACGTGGCCTTTCAGGGGGAGCTCATCCCATGCTTTAGAATAGAATCATCCAATTGCTTGTGCTAAGTTTCTCTCTGATTTACATAAGCAGAATTTCTTTCTTCTCATCAAAGTATGTGGTAATAAGCTTTCACTTAACAGTCTATCTGGGAAAAAAAAAACAAAAACGTGTTTTTCTTTTACTTCTTTTTCCTTTTTTTAAGTTTTGATCCAATTTAGAAGTGTCATTAAGACAGTTGCAGCCAAGCGTGACACAGCAACATAAAACTTAGAATTATGCAAAACTGAGACTTGAATTCTTTAATTATGTAGGAGGTAAAATTTGTTTTGGCAATGGACACATTTTCATGAGCGTTTTAATTCTGCATAAAAGTTAAATCCAGTTTAAACAGATGGAACATTACCATGTAAATACCTAATTTCAAATGAAAAGGACAATTTGAAATTAAACTTAAATCCGAAGTAAGCGGCTAGTTAATTCCCATTTTAAATCTGAACTGATTCCTCCCTCTATCATGTAAATGTTCATCCGTTCAAACGTTAATTCCGGTGGTTCTGTACACGCAGAAGTACTTAGTAAATTTAAGTATGTCACTTCCGCCCCCCTGTCCAATCAGAGCACTTCCCAACCCTCTCATCTAATGCAGAATTAAGTACAGGAAAATAAACAGGTTTTACTGTGTAAACTTCAATTCGGAATTATTATTTCCATGTAAACCCAAAGGAGAATACGGTTGTGCGGAATTATTTAATTTGGAATTAATAATTCCAAAACGTCATGTAACCGTTGCCAATGTAGAAAAAAGACCTACTAACTCATTATAAATACCCCAAAAAGTAAATGTAATTATCCTGAACCAAAAAATAATGGGTGAGATTTTCATTCTTGTTGTGCAAATGGTATCCACCTGGGGGCAGAAGTGTCGGAAACAAAAAGGTTTTGAGCCAAGTTTTTACCAAAAGGTGACTGAATAGGTCACAGAAACTGTATGGATCACATATGATATGCATGACATTAAAGGGTTAAAATGACAAACTGGATTTTAGGTCCTGTAAGTTTTGAGGTTGGGAAACAGACTTTTTCATCCAGCAAATCCCACACAGACTGTGTTGCAGTGAAGTAGCTTGCCACCATCATGGAACACTGTCACAGTGTGGGGTGTACTTGGTAAGCAGCAGTGTTTAGGTAGGTGGTAATTATCCAAGTAACATTGTTACACGTTCCACACGTTCATATAAAGTGCTCTCGGCTCTGGACTGCTTGAACACTTTGAGCAAACTGCAGCTACGGTATGCTGCCTCTTACAGAACAAACTGTAATGTAATCTTCGTTTTGATGCCTTCAGAATCAGAATTCAATTTTTAAACAATTAAAGTTATATAATCATTCAGACAGGATGGGAAAAATAAGCCAGTCTTTCAGTCTTAATCACCATAAATGTATTTCTGTAATCTGGCAATTAGCTATAAACTTTACAGCACTTTATCTGTAGTAACTCATACAACCGTACAAATTTTGTATTTTTTTATTGCATTGAAAAACAGGCACCCAAACACACAGACAAATGATGCAATTATAATTTTTTTGTTTAACTTCTCATTCAGTATTTTTTATTTATTAAATTGTTTTACAGTTTGTATGTTTGGAATGTGATGTGTCAAACCATCAGCAGTTTCCAGAAAAAACACCCTCTAATGTACCCTCCAGGCCTGCACAGACACGTCTCTGCTCAAGACATCATTCATTATTTATGTTTCTCTAAGTATACTACACTGGCCATAGATCACACTCACCCTGTGGTTTACTTCACCCTGCTATATTAGGACAATTATGCTCCGCTGCGTATGTCACGCTTATATCATGTGAATTAGCATGAGACGTACGCAGAAGAATCCACGCTCTGACCTTAATAGCATCTCAATTAGGTAAGTATGTTGTAAATTACAGCAAGGCCAAATACTGCGAATACTTGAGGGCTGAGACAGAGGGTTGTGTTTGTTAGGAGTCCATCTGTAAGGCATTTAGGGCCCCACGTCTCTGAAAGCATGGCTCTGAGGGGGGCAGAGATGTGTGTGTATGTGTTTAGACTGGTCTGATGCAGAGCCAGTGCAGTGATGTAGACAGAGGTCTAGTGCTGTAAACACATATACACACACAAATTTGAACATTAAACCACATAAAGATTTACAACTGGATATCCAGGCACGTATAAATACTAAGAAAGAAAATAAAAAAAGTTACATATTACTTGTCCACCCGCAATGGCTTGTTCAAAATTTCACCTGCTTCATTATATATGTAGCCGATGCAGGATGGGTCGCTTCACTGTGATATGATGCACATTCAGATTATATAACATTTGAACTAATTTAAAGCACAAAGAAGGTGCTCATTGTTCTTGCTCAAATTAATTGATAAAAAGGGGATTGTTTCCCTGACCCTTTAAATTCACCGGAAAGATTCAGAGGATTTAAAGCAACAGCGGACATTTTTAATCTTTTAAGGCCTTGTAAAAAGAGGAATTAACTATGTGCAAACTTCAATCCTGGTGCAGCATCATGTTGGGGCTTTACACACTAACCCTGGCCTACTAAATAGTCTCCTTTGTGGTTACTGGAAGCCAGGATGTGAAAAGATTTAGAAGTTCTTCACTTATTGCTCGGAGGGGACTTTTCTTTCGCATTTATTCTGTTGTTTTATGTAGACATCGACATATTCCTACCATGTTTTGTTTTTGAGTTTTAAAGCGCTTCTAAGTCTTTACTAAGAGTTACAACGCAACTTAGAAAATGTGTTTGGTAGATTTGCATCTTATTATTAGTATAGTGATATGTCACCATCCATCTTTTTTCTTCTCTGTCCCCCTCCACACTTTCTGTTGTGTTATATGGATAACACTTTGTGTCTTGCTAAACTCCCCTTTGCTCCCATTCCCAGCAGCTCTCTGCCTAGAGAGTACCCTGTCTGTTGTTTTGCGTCGTTTTGATATATGTGTGTGTTTGGCCACTACGTGCTCAGTGGGGAGCTGAACCGAGCAGACAGGTCTAAACAAAGAGAGGAAACTTGGCAAAGGAAACTCGTGCTCTCACACACACAAACACAAATCCTGGAACTCGCAGTCTGGACGCAGTGGTTGTAGTCATACTGCCCAGTGCTTCATGCAGACAAGCACATCCAGAATCCTCCTCCTGCATGCCTGGACGCGCCAAACAAAAACAATCCAACATACAGTTTCTCCTGCTTTTTTTCCCCTGATTTAATCTAGGTCTTTAAATTTTGTCACCATGAAATCTCTTTGTATGGACTGCAAATATGTCCATGAGTTAAAAAACATGCTTATGTGCCTCCATGCTTGTTCAGCATTGTGGTGATAAAGGAACATTTTTTTATTTATCCTGAATGAGAAACTTTCCTTTTACAAGAAGTCTGGATGCCTGCTCATACTGTGAACTATCCCCTCTTGCACAGACACTGAAGTGTGAAAACACTGTATTTAAATAGCTGAAGCCTAAACTCAGACTAAAAGCTGGGTGCTTAGCTTGTTTTCTGCTGGACCATAAATCAACTGATAACAGATTGGGATGGACACGTTGAAGAGTACATTCCAGCTTCGAGGGGGAAAAAAAAAGTAAATGAAAACTTACATGATATCATGTAAATAGTTTTTCACAGATCATAAGTTGCTGCAGTGTTCTGTGGCCTGATGAACAACTGATATAGCATTTAATCTTCCTAATACAGCCAAATGTCAGCAACAACGACCCCCTTGTGGTTATTTAACCCACCATTTTTGGCTCTTTTCTCTGTGTCTCTTCCGTGTCGAGCCTAACCGGTCTTTTTCACGCCGACACTTCCCACCATTGATGTGGCGTCTTTATAGCGTGGTGAACCAGATAGCATGCAACAGGGGGTGGCTTGCTGCTGTGAGCTAGATAGCACAGCAGAAGCAGTATGCCGTTTGTAGTGCAGCCCAGCAGTAAATCATGTTTCGGCAGTGCGTTAGGGATGCAGCCCCTGGCAGCTCCCAGACGGCCTTTGGCCCTCTCTTAGCGCCACTCTCTAATTTCAGAGCCAGAACCCTGCCTACTACTGTGTCTTTACCGCATTCCCACAAACCAGAGACGGACAGTCTGCCTGCATGTCTGCCTGCTTTGCTCTCCATCTTTTGGTCTCTCTTGCTTTCCATTGCTCTCTGCCTTTGTGTCTCTCTATCACGCCGTTGCTCTGACTCCCTGTTTTTTTTTGCCTGCCGTCACATATTCTTTTTCTGCAGCTCTTGGTCTCTCATTCTCAGAGTTTGCCCTCTTTCCGCCATCCCTGTCTGCTTCTGGGCCTTCTGGATTATAGGTCTGTAGTCTCACTCGCAGTATCTAAATCATGTAGTGCACTGCCACTGTCTCTTGTCAGCAGTCCCACTCCTAGTCTCCGTCTGCATCTCTCTAGCACCCACTGTGGGCCTGCGCATTGGTTGTAAATACCCCTGCTACATTTAATTGCTCAGCTTTCATAGGGCCCTGGGAGATATTTCTTGCACATATATTTTACTGTCTTGGCCAAACGCCCCAGCTACTTTTGGTTGGACCTGACCACTAATATACTTCCACATGGACCAGTTTATTATCAGCATGGAGGTGTGAGTTTACTAAAGCAGGTTATGAAGGGGTCAATATACAGTTCATGAAACAGGGGTCTGTGTTTTATTGTGTTTTATTGGGACCTGCAGTCCCACTAATGCACAGTGCTAAGAAGCCCTGGTGCCACCTCACTTTTGAGTGCTATTAAATCAGTCTACTGCACGGAACAATAAACCAGCTGTGAATAATGCCAACCTGTGTAAATTACTCCAGAGGCCACAAGTGTAAATGTCACTGCTGTTAAGTCAAGCTGGTACCCAGGTAACATATAACGGGCACTTTGCCTTCATGTATATGAAAGACACACTAAAGAACTTTTGCCATTTTCCCCGTCACGCTTCTATCAACGGCTAATTCAACATCCATCTTGCATCCTACCTGACCTGTTGGCTCTCTCCAGCCAGCAAAAGACGATCTTACAATAACTCTTGTTTGGTCCTTTTCTCTCTTCTAATCTTCTTGCGTTTTATATGCTGAATCAGCAACTTAGTGTGTTCAATACAGCCTGTTCCTTTTTACACCGTGAAACGAAACCTCACATCGCGTCCCGAATGTAAAAGTTATATAGTGTGGTTTATTTACGTTTGAATCAAAGATATAATTATTCTAAGTTTAGTTATGCTTTGCTGCCTGACATAAAATTAATCCAGCAGTAAAAATCATGAGGTTTAATTTCATGTAGTTTCTCCAAATCAGTTCATTAACTTACATAAGACACCAACTTTCACAGTTTTCTGAAGTGACTAGTGCGGTGATAGATTTTTTTTTTCATGTAAACTATCAAGTTTAGAGTTTGTTGGGATACAGTACTGTAAATGCTAATTAACCAAATGAAGATAAGAAGTGGATTTTCCGGAAGATAAGGTTACATTTTCTACCATTCAATTCAGGTGTGTTCATTTACACTGTGTCCAAAAACGGTAATTAACAGCATAAAATGTATCATTTTGAAATCAGTTTGGGCTTCCCATTTCTTTCTGTCTGACTTCAGGTGCAGTTGAAATTCTCTCACTTGTATTTATATAGTTTTTGTTTTGTTTGTGCAACAGGTCTTTAGTTTGGCATTATTATGGCAAAATAAATAGTGATTTATATCCTCGGATGGCATCATAGTTAACTTATTTCTTGCCCTGCATTAAGAACTGTTTGTTTATCCGCTCATCAGGAGGCCAGCGGTTTGATCTCTGACTTGTTCAGTCCTTATCTCAAAGGGTTCTTGAACAAGATAATGAACCCCACATTACCCATGATGTGCTCATCGGTCTGTGAGCTTGTGCTCAGTAGAGAGAATAAAAAGAAGTTTATGTCTGTGTTAGTTGGTGAATGTGGTTTGTCTAGTTAAGTTCTTTGAGTGGTCAACAAGGTTAGAAGAATTTACTGATATAAAGCTTGAACTTACAGGAGAAAGGGCTCACAGTCAGTGACTTTTTCCCAGATGTGTTTCAGGATACATGCTGTTATGTCCACTGCTAAATTAGGTCTTTGTGCCACCTGATGACTGTTCATTACTGAATGTGTACAGAGACTCTGTTGCATTTCCTAATGAGATTTTCCTCTCTAGATGATATTCTGAAATGTGTGATCATCTGATAAAAAATTAACTTACATTTTTCTGACAGTTGAACTTATGTTTAGATTATTCCATTTTTTCCCCTCACATCTAAATTTTTACATTCCACATACATAAATGGTTAAATATTTGTTAGGTACAAACTGGGATGCAAGTTGAAATGCATTTATCAAGTCTAGTTTCAGTTCATTATAATAAAACAAAACAAAAAAAAAAAAAAACTGCCCGCCTCATGGTGGCACTGTTATTGTAGAGGAAAAGTAAGTGGCCTTCTTCCTTTGCTGATGGGTATGTCTGCACCTAAATTCAAATTAAATCCAGTGTTTAGACATTTCAGTAATTAACTGACTGACATCCTTTTATATCAGAGCTGATTGACATGAAATAAGGTAGATTTTAATATGGTTACAGGCTGTTGTGCTGTAGCTTTCTAAACCCTTAGTTCATGGAATGAATTTAACTGGCTGTTACTAATGCAGGCGTGTTTATGACTGTGTAAAGATTTGACTGGGCCACTTGTGGTTCAGACATTGGCCCTAAGGTACTTCATGCCCAGACATATCCCTAAGGCAATTGTATAGTCACTAGTGCCCAAAGTAAATTATCGTTTATATGTGTGTGTATGCACAGTTAACGTGTTTGCCTGAATTACTTCATCTACTATGGGCCAACTCTCCTGTCATCTCCTATTTGCTTTAATGGCATCAGGTTTTTGCAAACCACTTAACAAGCTTGTCTGTATTCCACAGTGTATGTGTTTGTGTGTATGTCAATTTTTCTTGGTAAATAACTAATGATTGGACTTTTTTTTTCCCTTTGGGCTATGAATTACCCCAAAAAACAATTAGAGCAGCACACCTTTCAATGGTACCCAATTAACTTTGTAGTCCATACAGGGTACCGACCTCGCCTAGTCCAGTACAGTACAATGCATAAAATCAGGAAGCTTTCATTTGAGGCTGAATTATTGAATGGGACTGTGAAAGGGATCTACATATTCACAATAGGTTGAATGGTGGGTGTTAGCAAAGGTCCTCCACCCCTTTTCTGCCATGGTGGCAAAGCTGAGACAGAATAAGCTGCACCTTTTGCCGCTTTACTGTAGGTCTCATATCTAAAGATGCTGAAAAGTCACTCAGTCAGTCAGCCACCCCCCTCCTGACCAGCAGAGTACCATCAGAGTGATTTCATTTCAATATCCATTTTCTGTAAATAGTTCTTTATTATAGTAGAGGGTAATAATGTTACAGGTTTCCTATGTTAAAGAAGAAAAAAGCAGATTTTAAAGTAGAAATGGGACAACACAATAAAAGTATTTACTAACACATTCTTCAAAACACAAAGGTCACAGACTGTGTGGTATATGTGTTTGCTCTCATTCCAGAGGCAACTAGGATCCGAGACAGACAGAGATAGAGACAAACAAGCAGACTGAGATAGAGCAAGAGAAAGACGATAGTCTAGAGATCTCGATACTGTTCGTCTCCTCCTTTTCATGCTGGAGAGGAAGAGGGAGGCCAGAAGAGTCTGAGCTGAAGTTTGCCTGATAAGCAAAGCAGATAACGGGTTGCAGTGAACCTCAGATAGAGACAAGAATGAAGTAGAAGGGCAAGCTGACTGAGATACTTCTCTTCGTTTACACCCAAGGATCCATCTTTTGGAAAAACAAGAGAAGGCTGCAGAAACTGAACCAAAGTTGTCTGGATAAGGGGATGATAAGATTTTGCTGTGTCTGAAGTTCTTACAGATGCTGAATAAATTAATTGAATTGATGGCGATTTTATGAAATCCACCAAGTGTCAGCTAACACCCACATAGGTTATGTTCTCAAAATCTTCCTAAGAAAATACTTGAATAATATTTGCTGCTTTTGTGCAGCAATGATTTCAATGGCAATGATTGGCTGTTTTGTTCACGAGTGAAAGAATGCTGCAACGGGAGATTTAGAGGTGGATCAGTGCAGCATATGTACTGATCCAGACTGTATCAGCATGTTGTTGTGAAGAAAAAGCTGAGCCAATAAGGCAATGCTCTTGATTTACTAGTTTCTCTACGTTCCTACTGTTGCCTATGGTCATAAGCTGTGGTTAGTGACCAAAAGAACAAGAAAGCAAATAAAAGCAGTTGAAGTGAGTTTCCTCTGCATGTCGGTATGGACCTCCTACATTGAACATCTGGGAAGGGCTCATAGTAGAGCCATTTCTCCTTTGCATCAGGAGGTGGCAGCTCTTAGGAGCTGCAAGGATGCCTCCCTGTTGAGGTGTTTTGGGCATGTCACAGTAGAAGGGATTAATCTTCCAGCTGGCACAGTTCTGATTATGCTCATTGCTTCCTGCTCCTGTGATGTTACAATATATATTCTGTCTTGCTCTTGTTCACATTTAATGTGATTTGATACATTTGTTTAATAAGTTTAGCTCTGTTTTTATAAAACAATTGCAGATATTTAGACAAGTTATAGTGTGTTTGGTCTCAGTTTACATAAACATTGGGATTTAAAAAGATTTTCTTGGATATGTTTCTATTTGTTTTCTGTGAAAGGCCAGTAAAAAAAAACTGCATATAATGTTATATTTCTTGACCTTCATATGGGTTGACGGGAGCAGACAGGTTGGGATGCAGATTGTGCGGAAGCTGGCAGGAGTGACTCAGACAAGCAGAGAGAGACATGTGTAACGGTCAGAATTCAGCAGGATTGAAAAAATAACGTTCTCTCACCTACTTTCCACATGCATATGCTGCTTATCACACAACTCACTCAAACCAACCCCTATGGCAACGTGCCCAGGCAAGGATACACTACCTTTAAAGAACTTTCCATTTTTATTGCTGAAGGCTACAAAGATTGAGTGTGAAGCAGCTGGAATAAGAATCAGGACCTCCAACCCATGGTCCTGAGGCTCCAAGTCCAAGCTGGAGACAGTACTGGTGTTGGTTTAGAAGCTGAAACTAATTCAGAGGTACTGTCAGGGGAGCTTTTGGGGTTCTTGAATGAGATGGATGACGAGCACAATTTAAGTCCACGCAGAACAGACAAATTTTTAGTGTGTTACAAAACTAGCTAAATAATGTCTTTGATGTGCTGATTTTACATTTAGTGCTCAGAGGAAAATAGATAACAAACAATACAGAGCATGGAGTTAGCATCAGTGGCTAACGAGTTAGCCTTCAGTTTGTGAATAGGAAATAATATAGTTACTTTAAAATGTCCTTATTGTCTCTGGAGAGCTTGTCACCAACGGGATTAGTAACAAAAGACTTAAAGTCACAAAACACATTCCATCTCCTATCACCATGTCAAGAGGCCGAATCACCCAAAGATGTTCATTTGTGAAACTTCTAGGTTTTTTCAAGTTTTTCTCTACATTGTTTTGAAGTTTGTTGGGATCCATGGGTGGCCATTGGCTTCTTTATTATTATATTAGTTGTGGCATAGAAAAGTTCTTTTGATTTGTTATTGCCATTTCTGCCTATAACTGCTGGACTTCACCGGAGAGACAGCAGAGGCTCGGAGACCTCCTGATGATATACCATCTTGTTCCGGGCCACGCTGTGCAGCTTCCTCCAGGGTGTGAGCATCAGCCACCAACCAGAAAAAACATTTCCACCTTGTCATTGGGCCATAGTGATGGTTTCTGAGCTGCTAATTACCACATCAACAACTACAGACATAATAAAATCACATTGGCTTCTTTTTCTTTGAGTGTTTAGTGGTGGTTGGTAAACAACTGTATAATTACAGTTATTTTTGCCAGGTTTTAAAAAAAATGGCTCCTAGACTCACTCTAATAATTCGTCTAATGAAGCCCCTTTCTTGCTAGTTAGAGACCTGCACTATGTAAATGTCACGCTTTCAGCCCAGGACACCCTTAGTGGAAATCCCTCCAAACCAAGTAGAGTTGAGTAGAGTAGTGCTGAGGAGTTACTATTTGAAAAGGGGCAAGAGACACACCAAGTGCATTCATAAGCAGCCTGTGGTTCGAAGTAAAGATGAAAAGGTCAGTACTGAGGGGTCATCCCCACCAGTCCATCCCCAAGCCGAACAGCCTGTTGTCCAGGGGTCTAAGGTCACCTCAGCAGGTTGGGTCATTAGATCACAATGGAATCCAGTTTATCATGTCTTGTCAGTTAGTCTGAGCTGTCAGGAGCCTGTGCTCAGCTTGAGAGAGAGGTGAAGAAGGATGTAGCAAGAGTTTCCTCTAGAGACAAGGGGGCACTTGAGAGCAGAGATTGTGCCTTTGCATGCATCTCAGCATGTGTCTTTTTGTGTATTGGTTTGTTTGAATTCAGACTCAGGGTATGCCTCTCTATGGTGTGTGTGTGTGTGTGTGTGTGTGTGTGTGTGTGTGTGTGTGTGTGTGTGTGTGTGTGTGTGTGTGTGTGTGTGTATCTCTTCTCAAATCACTCAGCACCTCAACATTGGCACAAGGCCTCTGCGATGATGTGCTGCCTCAGCTAAATTGCTCTCCTCCCTTTTTCCCTGTCCCTTCTCTCCCCCATCACTCACTTTCCCACTTCTCCTCCCATTTCTTCTTTGGGCCCTTCCAGCTACCCTCACCCATAGGAGTTTAAAACACTGGCTTCACTCTGTCTCTCAGAGGGTGTCTTCCTCCCTGATTCTAACTTGCTCCATCCCTCCCTCACAGATAGTGAAGGGATTGGGGGGGGGTAATGTTGACTTGGACTACTGTGGGAATGCAGGTGCTAAATGTACACGTGTCTGTGTGTGTTGGTGCCCTTGGGAAGCTCCTCCATAAGTTCACTAGTCAGCTTAGTGTCTGCTGTTGGTTAAATGGCAACGTATTAATAAAAGTTCTGTAAGAGTTGTATAACAATTTCTGTTTAAATGACTAAAAACAAAATCACAAATCCTAAAGGTATAAACAGGAAAACAGATGAGATAAAAAAAAAAAAAAAAGTTTTGTGAGAAATAAAAGCATGAAAAGTTTTAGAAGTCCATCAAACATTTAATAAGGTATTTTCAGTCAGTTGGATGACAATAATGTATGACTGGGTGCCCTGTTTTATCCCAGTAGGAATCTATCAAAGTTTCTCCATGACAATGGTGATTTTGAGAAGCTCAGAATATTCAATACTCATGAGATTTAAAGATCTAAGACAGGTGTGTCAAACTGCAGTCCTCAAGGACCAGTATCCTGCAGGTTTTGTTGTCTCCATGCTCCAACACACCTGATTGTGATTAATAAATAGGTTGACAAGCTGCTGGATCCATTTAATTTGAATCAGGTGTGTTGGTATAGGGAAACCATGAAAAACCTGCCCGAGACCGGCCATCGAGGACTGGAGTTTGAAACCCCTGAGCGAAGACTTTCGCCTGACTTAGTAGGCTTGCTCACAGTTGCTATGAGCAATGTCCACCATCAATTTTTACTGTAGTTTTTTGGAAACCATGAAGAAATTGACAAAGTGGTAAAATTAAACTCTGGAATACGTTGAGTGAGGCTACATCCACACGGAGAGGAAGGTATGCAGTTTTCCATCAAAAATTTTAAGATTTTTTGAGAAATGTCTTTTTCAACCTGCATTGGACTGAAAAGTTTAAGACCACTTTAATCTGTAACTGTACCTTGAGAGGTGTTAGAATTTCCTGGCTCTCCATCACTCACAGATGAGTAGCTCATCACCAACAGAGTAATGCACGTAATACTACAATTTCCATACAATGTTGAGAATGAATAAAATACAACAAAATGTATGAAGCCCTCAGTCTTTGTCTCATACATGATGTTCACATGAAGAAAAAGGCCATATAGAAATCTAACGTTTTGAAAGCTGGATGTACTGTTCCTTTAAACAGATATGGAACTTTTTGTCCAGTAGAGGCATTAAGCAACGATGCATTGACAGCCTTTGTAGGCTTATCTCCTCAGTCTCACAATGAAAGGTGGTATCTGTTGTCATTTGCATGTCAACATGCACAATATGTCTTCCTTCTCTCTATAATTAAAAAAAAATCTGAAGTGCTAATAAGACAACTTTGTTTTGTACAATTCTGTACTGATTAATCTTGTCATCTCTTTAAGTCTTTTTTGCCTCCTTTCTTTGTCTTACCTTTTGCCCTCTTTGTTTCTTTTACAATCCACCTTCTTGCTTTTTTGTTTGGTTTGTCTTTTTTTTTTCTTTCTCCCCTCTCAGCGCCTCTCTTCTCTTAGCCTTTGAGGTTAACCAAAACTTGTATTACATTACAACTAATCAGCAATATGCTTTGCCAAGAAATGAACAACCATTCTTGTCTTTTCTATCCCTCCTTTTTACCCCCTTATAATCTAAGTCGCTAAACTAGCTAGCCAAAGACAGTGAATTGCCTAAAAACCCAATATGGACTCCACCCTAGAGATTACATGGTCAGTTCTGTCAGCTTGCACTATAAAAACAGCCTAGTCTCCTCTAACTGTCCCCTGCCTAATGTGCTTGTGTGCATGGGTATTTCAATGCTCCTATTAAACAGTTCAAATTCATTGCATGCAATCTATGTTCACCATATCAAACAAAAGATAATGTTTTGCTGAAGATATTTAGTTGTTGGTATATGGATGTAAAGCTCATGAGTATCAGAAATTATTCATTCTTATCAGCTGTTTGATAGATTTTCAGTTCAATTTCTGTCTGTCTACAATGCAAATTATTTCACAGCTTTTGAAAAAATACCACTGGAGGAAGTTTTATCTGTTGCTCTTATTATCACCAAAATGTTGAAACTGTTGTAAATCTGTTTCAAAATCTTTATGATTCACCATATTCCTTATGTAATAGCTGATTATATAAAAGTGATCTATATACCAATGAATAGCAGTTCATAACATATATAGTACAATAGTACAAAACGTGGAAGCCAATGCATAACAACGGTCACCCACCACCGAAGCATTCATTCATAGTCTGTCACCAGCGATGCCTACACTGGAAGCAAAGAGGGTGAATGTCTTGAGCAGGGACACAATGACGGATTGACTGGAAAAGCAGGATTTAAACTGCTGACCTTCTGGTCCTCTACCTTCTGAGCCACTGCCGCCCCGTAATATCTAAAAAGTGTTTGAATCTCTTGCTTGTGCATTTTCACATTTTTGAACCATCAAGCAGTGGAAACAACACTAGATAAGTATTTGTGGTGTAAAATGCCACATGCATGTGCAAGTTTGTGCATGTAAAATTGCACATGATTAGCATTCTAACCTGTACTAGTACTGACGCCAATAACTTGCAGCGTTGAAAATGAAACATGCATATACAAAGCTGCCGTCAGCGGACCCACCTTGGCTTATATTAATGTCCATTCATGCAGACTCTAGAGAAAAACACTTAAGTTAAAAAGCAATTTCTGTAACATACTGTAAATCATTTTAAAAAACAGGGCCAGGCACATTGACACGTTATTGCTTTAACCAATTAATTAATATTTAATGCCTACATCTCTTTTATCATGCGTTAATGTAGTTTGTGTTTAATTTGTGTTTGTTTTTTTTAAGTCTGTTGCTTATTGCCTCTAAAAACAGAGACGTCTGCTACTAATTCTATTGGAACAGCTTATTTGTATATAAAAAATAAGTGTTTTGTTCGAAGCCAAATAATGCTGAACTGTTGTTCATAGATACTTTTAACATAAAATGTTCCAATCGTCATTGAATTTTGTACCTAACAATATGATTTATTATGATAAAGCTTAAATCTTTAAATGTGCACTTTTAATATAAGATGTATTCAGGCACTTGGGTTTGTCTAGTTTCCCTCACAAATGTATATTCTGAATAACACCAGTCTTGTTTTAAACTGTTTTAAACAATGGTTAGTATCTGTGAACACTCTTTGCACTGCTAGTGTTTCTAAATGCTCACCGGTAATATTGACGCTGTTTTGGGCAGATTCTTTAAGCCACGCCTGACAACAGTAAAGCATCAGATGATGTGAATACATATAGTTGCAAATGCTGTTTAAACTTCAGCTACAAAGCGCTATATTGTTGCACTTAATGCACTATCCTGTGCATTGAGTAATTCCTGAGTAAATGCTTTAAATCATTTACAGATCATACTAATAAGAATTATGTTAAACACTCTTTAACCTTTTGAATCAAATCCAAATTTAGCAGAAATATATGTTGACTAGAGGCCAGTCAATACCTTCTTTTTTTGAGGCATCTAGCATGATTGAAACGGTGCAAAAGGCTATTTTGATTTGGGTTTTTTGTGATTATACTGCAAGTTTAGAAAGCTGGATCCAATCTGAGGCCAGTCAGTCTGTGGTGATTGAGGCTTTTCTAATGTTAGGTCTGTAGGTCTACAACGCCTGAGTCTGGCCTACAAGTCGGGCAAAGTGGCTGATTGTTTCCAGCCATGATGGAGTTAATAAGGGGGTGGTGGTCATCACGATGCACACTTCCACACAGTTACATACACTCACAGACACAAACAGGCCTGTAAGTGAATAATCATACATACACATGCGTGCGTATGTGTGTGTTGGTTCAGCCACAGCACATTGGCTCTTTTAACAAACCACAGGGTCACTCCTCTACTCTCCTATTAGTGGTCTCCTCTGCTGGACACATGCTAATTATTGTATCCACACACACTCACACATAAACACACAGCCATTTAAACCCATTTCAACTATAATGTTTAGCACAAGAAGATTTACCAAGTGTGGACACACACCTTAATGTAAATCCATTCATCCATTTCACAATATGATGTTTGAATCAAGCTGTGTTAGGAGCTTTAAATTGAAATCACATGCAGCACAGTTGGAGCAGATCTGCTAAATCTCAAAAGGTGAGTGACTCATGCTTGTGCCGGGCACGCAATCACATTCCTGTGGTTGCTGTATCACGAGATTTTCTGTGACTGACATTGGGGAGGAAAGCTGACAAACATATTTGCAAACACTTTCTAGCACCAGTGTAGTCACAGACACATTTGATGTCACAACAGTGGCAAAAGTGGTATTTGAGGAAGTAAACCACTTCAACTTTCACAAGAATAAATCAGCAACACAAAAATTGATACTTTTAGCACTTTACTTTTGCTTTAAGTCACACTTGCTGAATAACTTCTAGGACCAAATTTGTGAAAGTCCAGACATACAGAGAGTGCTCCACTGATAAAACACTTTAAAATAAAATGTGCTTAACTTTCTTTTCAGTATGCCTCTTCCATGATGAGTCTTTAACGCCAGACATAAAGCTGCTAGTAAAGCTGTATCAGACTTTGTGATACTTTAAAGCACGGCCATGAAATTGAGGATGAATGGTGTGGTAACACAAGGGAAGCATTTTCCCACGCTTTAGCAATTGTATGTTAAGAATTTCCCATAGTTCAGTCCATCTTTTCCCAGCCAAATGTCCCAATGCTAATGCGACTAGAAAGTGCTACTCTTCAGGTCTATATGGTTACCGAGGGCTGTGATACAGCAGGCCAACATTCAGCTGTCCAGTTGAGTTTTTAGCTGACACTTGGCTGTTGCAGAGTACCTTGCAAACTTGCCGCTTGCCAGGTTTCTTTGGTTCTTTTTTGTTCTTCATCCTTAACAAGGACTTTGGGCACTATAGAAAGAGAACATGGGAATTGTAATAACCAGGTTTCTGTGTTTGTTACCAGTATCCACATGCAAATGTACTTTTATGGTACTAAGGGCACATTTCCATCAGCCTTTTTTATTTGCATCATACTCCATTTCCTCAGAAAGTCCACTTGGTTTGGGGAAATGTGAATGTGCAAAACAAGTTCTGATTTGGATCTAAGAAGCAGATTCAATCAACCTACGAATGCAGGTCTCGGTCCTTTTCAAGAGGACCAAATACAGGATGTTGACTGCAAATTCACAAAAAAGTCACTTCCTGCATTTGGCGTAGTATTGCATTGTGGGTAGCGATCAGTTTAAGGGTCCTCTGTTGTTGTTTATACTGTGCTCAGTGTTGCAGTGTGTTTCTTCAGTATACTTGCATAAGACAAAATAAAGAAAAACTAAAACAGCGAGAACTTCGTCCCCATGTTTAAATAGGAAACAGAGTTTTCTTCTTCACGCCGCTCTTTAGTGCAGCACCACATTTAGTGGGTGTGGGGATATATTATTGTAAAGGTTTGGTTCATTTGCCCAAAGTACAGCATGAACGCAATCTCGGTCCACATGGATGTTTGGGTGTTTTTGGTGTTGATGTCTAGTTGGGTCTCAATTTTCTTGTTTTGTACCACTCTAACCTTTGTTTGTATGGTAGCAGAAAGTTTAGCCAAGCTAGCACTTGTTGCTAACATAGGTAACAAGATTTTGTATTTCTTTGCAGGTAAGTGTAATTTCAAGCCAACTTTAGTGACAAATGAAGGTTTCATGATGCCTTTTGGGTATATTGCTACATAAAATGGCAATCTATTACCAAAAACTGGACTCCCACATCACTGGTTTTGGACTTGACTCAGTTGAATCCTGAGCTAGTGGTACTATTATCAGGAAAAGGTGATTTGTTGCTGAAGACTGAGGAGAGAATCTTTACATGTTGGGGACATTGATGCACTTGTCTGAACTTCTTCAGCCATCCATTGAAGGCCAGGACACAGATTATTCTCATATCAGTTTGTCAAAAGTCTTGTATGCGCCTGGTATTTTAGTGTTTTAATAGTCATTAGAGATTTTTTTTTTTGTTATATGAACTTGTTTTTTTTTTTCCTTTTTTCTTTTTTTTCTTTTGAAATTGAAGAGAAAAACCATGTTGTTAGACCTCCAATCATGTTTATAAAACCTAAAAGCCTTAAATACAGCATGTTTTGAAGCAGTTAAATTCATGCTTATAAGACTGCCGTAAGCTAATGTGCTTTCAAACCAATAGATAAATTACTCAAAGTGAACTGGTATTTTGTTTTGTTTGCTCCCCTGTTTTCTTAATGAATACATTTTCACCCATTTAAATCACAAAGCTTATCCGAAGTAACTGATATCCTAACTCCTAATTATATTAAGACTGGACACTGTTATCCATGCCTTTAATCACTAAACCATTAGAGATGCTTTGTCATCATGGTGCAGACTTCAGTTTTTACAAAATGTTCCAGAAACCAGAAATAACAAAACCCCTACTCCTTACCATGCAACTACAATAGAAGCTGTTTATTCAGCACATTGCTTTTCTACACAGCTGACTCCTTTCAGACATTGCTGACCGCAGATTAAGCTAAGTGCTAGCCCTACAAAACTCATTTTCTGTCACAATTTTTTTAGGTGTTCCCCCAGTGACAACTTTAAAAAAATACTTCCCCATTTATTTGCATAATTAAGCAGAAAAAAAAATACATCTGAGCAAAAGAAAAGAGAGACAGAAATTGAAACGAGAAGCACCATAAATACTCATAAGGAGATAAATGGAGGTGTAAGGGATATATAGAAAAATATTTGTTGATTTGATTTCTAAATATTTATTTTTAAATTAAATTCATCAGTTTAGCAAAAATGTAAACAAATCGAATTTCGTGTAGACACTTTAATATATGTAATATTTTGTACATTTATTTTTGCATTTTATTTTATTTTAGTAGAAAGTAGTGGTTGATTCACTTATTAAACCAATGTAAAGGGAAAAAGGTATTTTCCACTTTTTTAGTATCAAATGAAAGTTCAAGGAAGATGGTGAAATACAAGAGTCAATGGTTATGGTTACATGATATTTATATAATTCATAATTTATTATTCACAATAAAATAATTGTCAATTAAAGTATTTTTCTTAGTGTTTACATGGAAATAATAATTCTGAATTGTTTGCATTGAAAATACATTTATTCGCCTTTACTTAATTCTGCTTTAGATGTGAGGGTCAGAAAGGGTTCTGACTGAACAGAGGGCAGATGTGACATATGTGCATCAAATTCCTGCTTCTCTTCTTTTTAGCTACAACATGGAAGAACAAGCATGCACAGAATGACAAGAATTAAAGCGGAATGACCCCATATGTGATACAGGAAATAATCTAAATAATAGAGGAATTAATCAATTTGGATTTAAAATTAGAATAAACCCGCCACTTACTTCAGAATTGAGTTTATTTCAGAATTGTCTTTTTAATTTGGAATTAGGTGTTTATACGGTTGTTTTTCATTTATTTAAAGTGGATTTGACTTTTATTCCAAATTGGTGCTCAGGAGCAACATTTTCATTGATCAGCTACCTTTTGTTGGTGTTAGGTCTTCGAGTCTTTCTTGTTGTTTGAAATACATCATTAGGATTTACAAAAGCAGATACCATCTGTTTTTCTCACCACTCTGCCCGCAGCTTTCATATGAAAATGCCTTATGAGCTGTATTTGTTTAATAATGATCCCCTTGAATATGAGATAGCAGGGAGAATAGACTTTCACAATACCGTGTAATTGTATCGCCTCAGGTCACATGCAACTTAATATATTGGTAAAAGAACTTTGTGTAGAAAAATAGAAATTAATATAAATCTTCTATAAATTCGAGAGCTGAAAATGACTTCTGAATCCAATTTGCTTTATTAAATCTCTTATGTTTAATAGAAGTTTACTTTATGTACATATCAGCTAGCAGTTCTGTACTAGCCCAATCAGTCTATGTCTTTTAAACGTCAGTGCTTAAGTTGAAGCTCTCGCAGTGATCATCTCTTTTCTTCGACATGGAAAGCTCATTTAGATCTCAAAGGGATAGCCAAAATCCCAGGTCCCCCTGTGGTTATGATGGGAAAGAAGACTGAGCTCCAGGATGGATGGGATTCTTTTCCGATAGATGCAATCATAACGTTGCACCAGGGTGGGGTTTTTAAGCACATGACTGTGGCTGCTGCTCAAAGACAGTTGCAATTATAAATCACAGGCATATTTTGTAAGTGGTGTAACCTCCTGCTTGTGGAGTACTGGAGACAAGTGTTTAACAGGCTATATAATATGTCCTGCTTTCATTCAAATTAAATTTGCTTAGTCTTTTATAGTAGTCTGCATGACACAATACAAATCCCCCTGCAATATATCAGTGAGCTGTACTGAAACATTTACATTAGACATAACCTAAGTTTGTTCATGTTTAACAGTCAAGTGCATATTTGTATGCTGGTCCCTATAGATCTCTGCCCCACCTATGTTTGCATACCAACACGAATGCACTTTGCATATCAATACACGGCTTGGTTCTGTGAGACATTCCCATTACCAAGCTGTGGCCAGTGTCTTTCTCTGCACTCTCAAGAGGACTTGCCATGTGTATGAAAAGCCAGTAATTGCAGCTTGATGGAAAACACTAATACACCTCATAAAACACTTAAAACCAGTGCAGTTACTCTTTCCAAGACACAAAGCCAAGATAACACACCATGCAGTGCAGTCTTCAAGTCATCAAGCCTCTGACTAACAAGCAAGCAGCAATCAGTCCTAAATGTATATATTTATTGTGCTTCTCTGAAGCTTATGTAAGAACACTTGTATAATAGACAATATAAAAAGCCACCACAAAAAGGAGAATTGTTCATAACTGTAATCCTGATTTATAGGAACACGGACTTGGGGTTTTGTTTTTAATTGTATTGCATTAGAATACTTGCGTATGCCCATAAAAATTGGCTTGTTTGTTAGTCATGAAGACCACAAAAAGACAAAAATAAAAATAGAGGTTGTGTGTATGGCTGTTTTTCAGACTCCCACATAGCAATCCAACATCCTGCTAGTCATGGCAGATAAGTTTGCAAACACTCTACACCAATAACCATCTGATAACTAATACATAATTATACATGCTCTTGCACTATTGTCTTCATCAAGGGGGGGTATCCCCTACCACTGCTGATCTGGTATGCAATATCTGAATTTGTCACAATAGACCCAACGCAATTTTATTTCTATCACCGTGAACTCTTGACAACTTTTTTTTGTGGAACAGTAAACTTAAGCAATGCTAATAAAGCAGAAGTTGAAGAGACATCTGGATGTATCACATCAAACTTAATAGACCAAAATGTAGAAAATATTACGTGTTGCCTTATTTAGATTGCTTTCATATGGTGGTGATTTTGGGACTGCTATAAACATGTGTGTGTTATGCAGAGAAGGAAAAATCCATATGTGTAAATTCCTGCGTGAGCGTGTACAGGTGTGTTTAATTGTTTTATTTCATCACAGCAAGCCAGTGCTTGTCTTTATTTATATATGTGTTTGGATCTCTGCTGATCCATTTAGGCTATCCCTGACGTAAACTTCTCATGATCCTTTTTCTGCTTACTCATGCCTTTGTTTTTTCTCATTCTCCCCTTCTTTCTGTCACCATTTGTGTCCTCCCTGCTTTGGTTTTTGTTTTGATTGATGGTGACATTATTTTCACCCTCTCGTACTAATTATCCACTGTGATGATGGTAATGAGTGTGTGTCACTTAAGGCAAAGCTTTGTTGGTTTTCCTACTCTTGCTTGTGCTTTTTTTCCCCTTTCTTTCAGCTGTGTTGTGTCCTCGGTGGAATTTACGGGTGCGAACACAAAGAAGAGCTTGTTAGACGCTCACAATCAGTAGATTAGAGTTCTGTTGACTGATTGTGAAAGAAAGAGGGAGACTGGGAAGCAGAGATAACGAGCGCTTTAGAGAAGTAAAATTATATGTGTGCTGTTCTTCGTCTGTATATTTCTCTGCATGAATGGATATTTGTGTCATCAGTTGGTTTATGTGGGAGAAGTTGGTAGGCCTGTTTTATTTTTTGTTTAATTATATTGTAAGCGTTTACTTTCTAGGAACTTTATATATTTTGAGGTGCTACTTTGAAAATGAATAAATGAATGATATTAATAAATAATATTTTCCAAATGAGTTGGATGAAAGTCAAGCCTCATTGTCTATTGTTCAGAGAGTTTTATCGTAAGCGGACATAATATGGTGTATAATATTGTTTGTGCAGCTTATTTATACTTTCACTAAACTTATCGAAGTCCCCAGAAACAACCAGTTGACACCAACTTCAGGACATCAAAACTACTTATGATTCTTTAAACCATATCAAGTCTGGAAAATGTAATAATGCACATAAAACAGGAAAAAGCTTTCAGAAAACAAGTCTGTTCATGTTCATCTTTACTTCATAACTTAACTGTGAAGTAAAGTTCTGGTGCAGAGCTGGAAAACATTTTTGCTGTTGTTTTATTTTAAACCTATTTAATGATCAGCTTGAGGCCCACTCCAGAAACTGAGCTGTTAAAGTAGGTTGTAGAACAATTGGCCAGAAGCCACAAAACCAAATGCCCAGCGTAGCTTTTTGGGTTTGTGGAAGCATTGAAGCACTTGATTGAAAATGTGGTTCTTTATTTTTGTGCAGGACACTTTTACACATGGGCTTGCTTAGCAAAGAATTTAATCTCCAACTTTATGATCTGCAGATGTTCACTGTTATTCCTAAACAGCTGTTGCAGCTGCAGGTTAAAACACATCATGCTAACAAGAAAGTTACTCTGTAAACTGTAAGCATTCCTTGAAAATAATTTCCATATTTTTATGTTATATTTAAAAAAAAAGGCTATCCAAAATTATCCATAACTCTCCTATTTATCAATAGAAAAGCCATTTAATATTCATCCTTTGGAATGAATGTCAGCCTTTACAGGTAGGAAGGTCCTTTTTGCCATTGCTCCATCTTTAGTTCCCTCCACAGATATTCTGTTTGGTTTAAATCGGGACTCTGACCAGGCAACTCCAAGCATTAATATATTTGTCGGCCACCCATTTCCTCATAACTCTTGCTGTGTGTTGGGTCATTGGCATGCTGAAATGTCTGATGCTCTCCAAGGCTAGGTGTCCCTGCAGACTATCAGATGTTGTTCAGTGTCTTGGTCTGGTTCTCTTTATTTTCCCACCACAATACATGACAGCCGCAATGGCCTCCTTGGAGTTGAATCATTCTCTTTTTATGGCAAAAAAAGGCTACATTAATGTGATCAAATATTTATTTTGTTTTTTTTAGACCACAAAAAAGGAGTCTTTTGTCCAGATGAGATTTTGCAAAAGCTAAGCAGGCCTTGAAAAAGTACTGTCCTTCTTGGTCTGTGTCCATGAAGTCCAGAAGTGTCCATCGGACTGTCTGCCTTGAGATACTAACAGCATGGCCCAGATCATGGCCCTCTTGCACCCTCAGCCTTCCCAGTGCAGGTGTCACTTTTAACTTCCTACTACCTGCTCTGGTATTTTCCAGGGTTGATCAGCTTGTTTTTAATTAAACTTTGTACTGTGGCCACCAGAACTTGAAGACATTTAAATACGTCCTTACTTTCCTTTCCTGAGTTGTGGCCACAATGAGCTGTCACAGTTCCTCATTGAGCTCTTTAGTTTTTGCCATTATTTTCAACAAACCAGCTGCAGAGAGCTGCTGCTTGTCACTTGCCGAGTTGATGTAAACACTTGTTCTCAATTAATCAGGGTAATTAGAATGCTTTAGAACAGCATGGAGTATTTGGAACACGAGGGAACCCTGAACCTTTTGCCATTTACTGTAATAATTTACAGTGGGTAAGAATAATTTTGGACATGTTTATCATAAATGTACAGAAAGTCAACCATTTATATTGTTTCTTTTTTGCTGACGTCTCTAAGACACTATAGCATCATATTTTCACACATCTATCATATATTACACATCTATCTCCTTTTTAGTCAGAAGAAACATGGTGCTCTATTTAAAAAATAGTTTAAAGTCTGAACTTATCTGAGGTGTGAATACACTGAAGCCTTGTCAACAAAAATGGAGCTTATGCTGCAAGGTTGTAGATGTTTGAGGCATCCATAGTGGGAAGAGACACAGTACTGCAACAGGCTATTTTTTCTTCTTCTTTTTTTAATCTGTAGTGTGAAATTTCTCACGAGAACCAATGTCAACCCATTTTACATTATCACTTTCCAGAGGCTTCCCCTCACCACATGTAGGCTGTTTTTATTTCTATCCCCTGCGGTCCAGCTCTTGCAGCTCAACACAGCATCATATCACATTCCCTGCTGGCCTGTCCATCACTGGCACAAGGCCCCCGCTTAGCAGCAGAGAAAGTCCTCAGGGTCAGTTCATAATGGACCTAAATGCAGCTCATTATCCTGATAAGGCAGGGGCGGTGGTCAGGCAATGGCTGCCTGACTGGCTGGATGACAGCCACACAGCATTGACAGGTAGACAGTTCTAGACACAGTCACAGTGGCTATCTGATGCACTGGGGCTGACAGATCCAGTTGCACAGGAGTACTGCTCTGAGGTGATGGAAGAGGTTGGAAACTGAATACCACATAGCCACACAATGAAAACTCCAGTTCTGCCCCTGTTGTGTAATGGAGTAACTCTCCTTCCCTCTGGCTGTGCGCAATGCAAAACATATCTGTCCGAGCAAGATTATCTCCTGTACGTAGTCATTTTGAATGATTTTTTTTTACTTGCTGTTTGCTGCTGCTGCTGAATGCTGCAAGACAGATACCTGTATCTAAAGTATGTATTTATGAATGCAAGTAGTGTTTGAGCAAGTACAGCCTTTAACCAATCACTGAGAACTGGCATATCACCTGAATTACTCCATTATTTTTTTATAAGTGTGAAAATCTTGTGGTGGAATTCAATAGATTGAATTACTAAACATGAGCTCTTTTACAGCATTTGTGTGTTTTTGTGTATGTGTGTGTGTGCATACTTTTCAATCTGACTGCCATTATGTCTCAGTTGGTAGAATGCCACATTGCCCTGTTTCTACCAGTTTATACCCTCAGACATAAAGAAGTACTGGGGAAGCTGTCAGCAGCGTCAGGCCTCTGGACATCTAGGTAGCCCCAGATTCTCTTTCAAGCCATATGTCAAGCCAAACAACCCCACACACTCCACTCACAAATCATCTCTCTTACCCCATAACAGTATCTTTTCTTTCCTTTTCTGCCCTCAGGTGTGTCAGTCAGGGTGTGTGGCTCCAGTTAGTCATTGTGGATATTAACTGAATGCAGATCTCTGTGCACTCCACACTAAAACACATTTTTCTGTTCTGGTATGTATAGAACTTGCAAACATCAGGAAAAATCCTACCATAATCACAGCTCTAGGTTTCCATTTATTGCAACACACACACACACACACACACACACACACACACACACACACACACACACACACACACTGATACCCTGCTCATCTGACATATTACTCTGCCATTAATACTGTGACTAGCTTCTAAAGAAGTGGACATTATGAGGTTATGTGTCTCAAGGAAATAATTCATGTCAAATGAAGTTATTACTTCACCAACAGTGGATCTCAAAGATGTTTTTTAATTCAGCTCTGCAGACTTCTGCAGATATCTCCACACCTTTGTAAAGGATAAGTACTTAAATATAGTCTTCTCTCAGACATACAATTAAAGTTGACAGATTTAAGTATCCTTTTTCTTGTCTTTTTTTTTAAATTACCGGCATATGTTTCAAATATTACATATGAATAATTTACAAAAGGACAATATTATGTATTATTAAAAAGAAAATACTTATAAAGTATATAAGCATATTAATAACTTTCACTATTTGTCATATTTCAGTTTTTTATTTCCTGCTGCAAATATATATATATATATATACATATATAAATATATATATATACATACATATATAAATATATATATATATATATATATATATATATATATATATATATATATATATATATATATATATATATAAAAGCAATGTTTTATTTTGTTGGGTTTTTTTTCACTTAAATGGTTTTAAAGGTGTGATTGAATCAAATAATAGAAAAAGAGATTAATATTACAACCTTAAAACTCTTTTAATGTCTGGACAAATACATTTAACTTTTAAAACAGTTAAAAGAAAAAGAAAATCTAGCAGGTGTTGCTAACGAAGAAGAGAAAACTATACGTTCTTTTAACTCACCAAAAGTCTTCCATACACCCAGAAAAAGACTCTAGATGTTGATGCTCACTTTGTCTTTAAATAGACTCACTGAAGGGTCTGAAACATCGCTAAATACAGCACCAATGCCGCTAAATTAGTAGCAGAGGTGTGCATCGGCATTCCAGGAAATGGCGCTCAGTTCCGCGTTATTTTTTTTTAATGAGTTAAAGGTGGAGAATGTAAGATTTTCAATATTTAAAAAAAAAAAAAAGTTAACTAAAAAAATAACTACAATCATAATTAGATTGTTTTTTAAAACATGTAGGTTCCGGTCTGTCCATATTTGATGTAAATTACAAGTTAAATCAATGACAAAGACCCTTCTTAAATGTTTGCCTACCAGTAAAAAAAAAAAGTGCTTTTTGTCATTTGTCATTTATTAAACTTGTAATTTAATAACGCATTGAATATGGACAGACTGGAACCTACATGTTCAAAAAACTATCTAATTTTGATTGTAGTTATTTTATTAGTTAATTTTTTTTTTAATTATTGAAAATCTTACATACTCCACCTTTAATGTTTCTTAAATAATTTATCATAATTAACGCAATATATATATATATATACATATACATATATATATATATATATATATATATATATATATACTCACAGTCAGGAAACCTTACTCTGCTTCCTATATTTCTATGAAGCAAGTCCTTGTTCACCTCTGATGAGAGAGGTGGGGGAGGAATAGAGAGTTGGCAAAAAAAAAAAAAAAAAAGAATGAAATGCGAGAAACGGTGAGAGTTGACCTTTTTGGTCTTGCTGAAGCGATCTCTGTAAGTGAAGGGGCGGGTGACTCAACTAAGTGGCTAATTCATTTCCCTAGAGACCCCTTCCCCCAAGTCTCTGTACAAAAACACAAACTCACACAAGCACACACGCAGCCTTTTCCTCATGGATATAGGTCCAGAAATCCAGGTGCTGGCCCCTGCAAAGATGGTAACATGGCCTCTTTTAACCCTAAGGGAGCCCAGCTGGGGTGAAAGGTCATGGCTGAATCCTCCCACTGTCTGTCCGTGTGTGTTTTTGGGTGTGAAGACCACAGGCAGAGCCTGAGGAAATATAGCCACTGCCAAGCCATGCCTGACCTCTGGTCATGTTTTTTCATTGTTGTCAAAAGAGATGGTCAAAAAGAAAGGCAAAATGAAAGTCCTCAGCAGAGTTCAGTTGAGGTTGGGATTTTACTGGATCAATGAAACAAGGGGGTCTGCGTATTCCAGACTGGTAGGTCGCTCTTTTTATAAAGCTATTTAGACATTGGTGCTAGAAATGCCGATTAACCCAACAACATTCAGGATATGTTGCCACTTTATCTTAAAGTTAAATATTCTCATAGGAATATTTTGTTCTTGAAAAAGCCTGTAACACTACATACGTCATGCATGTGAACTTGGCATGCAAATGAACTTGTTGCCCCCAAACACCCCCTTTCTCTTTTGCAATACCTCTCCCCTCCCCCTCCCCCTCCCACCTCCTTCTTCTCCATTCCCTCCTCCCTCCCGACCTTTCTCTTTTTTTTAATATTTTCATGCCTCTCCCCATCCCAACCTCACCGGTGTTGCCTTTCAGCTTGATGGTAAGTCAAGCAGCTGTCTTGTCTTGGGTTACGGCAAGTGACGCTCAGGTGACAAAAGCTCAGAGCTGCCCCGTCAGCACTCTCCCGTCTGTCAACAGTGTGATGAGGCAGATGCTAGCTGGGGCTCAGATAACACGATGCATGGAACACATGCAGGCAGCACCGAGGGCTTCATAAATCAGATATATACGTTTTTGTGAATGATAATAATCACAAATTCAAGACTCTTAGCGCAAAAGGCTTGTATTATTAATTTGCGTCTTTCTTAAACATACAGTCTTAAACTTAATACTGTTTAAACTATTTAAAAAAAGACTAGATTTGAATTATGCTGCTTTTATAACTCAAAGGTGGAATGAAATGGAGCTGAAAGCATGCCACGGTTAGAAAATTTAAACAAGAAGAATTTTTTTAAATCTAAACACTGCATTTACTTTAGGCAACCAGGAATTTGTCATGTGTTCAGAGGAAAATGTGTTACTCTGTAAAACATGTTATGTGGAGCATTATACAAGTAAGGATCCTGTCATCAAATGTCCCTGCTGCATGGAAAAAGGAGCAAAGGAATCCCCCATATCTCAAATGTAATGGGCCCGCTGAGTGAAGTCAGGCAGCATAAATGTGGTTTAGTGCCTCCAAAGTTGCACAGACATGATATTGACAGGGTTGCAAGCAGGGAACAGACAGCAACAAACACACAGGGAGCATCTGCAGACTGAATAATTACAGACTAAACAGAGACACATGGTAAAGAGGTACGTGCAAGTGTATACACACACACACACACACACACACACACACACACATACAAACATGTATTGTGCCATGAGGATGGCGGGGATTTGAGGATAAAGAGGGATAGACTTTACAAAGTCTAGCTCACCCCCTCCACTATACAGCAGTTCCAAACAGAGATCCAAAAGATACTCCTCACAAAGATTGTGAGTGACAAGACGAAAGGAAGAAAAGAAGCTCAAAGAGAAAGACAGAGTGGCACCTACTAAAGGAAGAGACAGCGTGTCTTTACTACTTCCTGCTGCCTGGCAGCTGAAACTGAGAGGAAGATCCTCGTCTCCTTCTGCCTCCTTTTAATTATAGCCAATTACAAGGTTAGCACGCCAGGACTTATTACACGCCAGCCAAAGAGTCCCCCTCGATTATGTTTGCGGGGCCGAGGCTCATATTATGATAGTTTAGCGTAGCAAAGTTTCCAAGGCCGGGACTGTAAAGGGCCTTTGGAGTTCTCTTTTGTTGTTTTAATGTGAACTGAAAGCATGAAAATGCAGCAGCAGAAACAGGCCCCCTACGATAAATGGGCAGCACTCTCCCCTAGTTCTCCACAGGCTAGCTTTTGAGGTAGCAGGAGGACAATTCTACTGCACATGTGTCATTGCTCATACTATGTCATGGTAGCTGGTAATGTCTTTATTATATCTGTGCATGATGAAGGTTAAAGGAGCCAAAATGCAAAAGAGCTGAAATGGAGTTCTTTGATTTGTTGAATAATAAATTATTGATATTGTTTCAGTGGAGGGAAAAGGGTTTACAATAATTGTAAACTGTATATTTAAAAAAATGTATCTATGGTAACAGTGTTTATATCAAAATATAAAAATAACAAACAGTTTCATACGTCTTCCTCTTCTTGTTTTTGGATCACAAAGAGCCCTGTAAAGGACTGGCGACCTGTTCAGGATATACTCTGCCTCTCGCACAAGGATAGCCGGGACAGGTTCCAGCTTCTAAGCAGCTCAGAAAATGGATGGATAGATGGATTACAAAGACCTAAAGAAAATAGTCCTTTCTTTTTTAGTCTTTGCTTTTATAAGACCTATTTTGTTAAACGTTGGAAACATTTTGTTGCAAAATGTGCTATATAAATAAAGTGATTGACTGATTGCTTTATTTTCTTGTATTGTGTTAAACAAATAAACTTAATAAACTAAACTTCCTTGAAGGGTTTCCAAATACATTCTCAAAAGTCCATTAAACTTACATTTATGTTTGCTTTTAGAAGTATATGCACATCTCTGCTCATTGAAATATTAACAAATATATAATTAGTGAGCAACTTTCTGACAACTTTTGTGTTTTTTTTTTGTTTTTTTTTTAACTTTTGGCTTTTAATTTCTTTAAGGTATCATATGAGAATCAAATAAGAATATTCTAACTAAAAAGCTACCATCTGTTTATGTGTCGTGCAGGTTTCCACATCACAGTTTTGCAAAAGTTCTTTTCATCCAAGTCTTCTCTTAATCTTGAAAAGTTTGCTTTCCGAGGAGAGCACTGAGAAAAGTCCACTTCGCCAACAATTTAAAAGCAAATTGTTTGGGCCCAGCTCTACATATATTCAAGATTCAATCATTCAAGATGAACAACAACAATGGCATCCCGTTTAAAGAGTTCATCCTCTTCTTTATGGTCCTGCTCATCCTTTCCTTGGCATTCGTGCTGTGCAACATCAGTAATTTAGCTGGCAGGTGTAAATAAGGCTGATTAAGCCTCCTCTTGTCTCTTTTGTTGCGTTGAGTGTTCGGACACCTCCTCAGAATAAAGAGTGAGGAGACAGCTGCTTATGGGTGCCAACTTTGTGAGTTGGTGACAGATTTAGTAGAGGAGGGCTTATCATGTGTCAGTTTGAGATAATACAGCATGAGATCAGGTGGGGGGTGGGTAGTCTCTATATCTGGACACTTCCTTCTATTGCAAAAGTTATTGCCTTAATAATGTAACAAGACATATTGCGGGTGAAATCTATGCCTTTGTAACTGCAGATCATCATTAACATTCTCCAAAAGACGATGTCAGACAACATACATGTTTTATTTGGAATATTTAAAGAATAAATCCCCAACCTCATGTTACAGCGATATGGTAGAGGCAAGCTAAGGATGGCTTTAGTGCTTACAGACAATCTGAATGTGCATGCATTTACTAAGTCTACGGTTAGCAGTCAGCTACATCTTCTTTCTCTGGAAAGTCTTGTTGAATCTGGTAAAAAAAATAACTTGACCGCTAAGCACTGTTTCGTCATTCAAATTTCCAGTAAACTTATTAATAATGTAAAATGAGATTATTTCTTGGCCCTGCGATGGACTGGCGAAGCTCCAGCTTCCCCGCGACCCTGAATGGATTAAACGGTTTTGAAAATGAATGAATGAATGAGATTATTTCTGTTTTATAAGATTGGTGTGTTTCTGCTCTACACATTTGGAAGTTTTTACAGCATATTGCATACTCAAGGTGTTCTAAATTAAACATGGATTAGGTAATTGATGTGCCTTCATTTAACATGTTTTTTTTATTTTATTGTACTTGTCTTATTTTCTTCTGTGATTCATTTTATTGGGTCTTGTCTATTTATATTCATTCATTCATTTTCTGAACCGCTTAATCCAATTCAGGGTCGCGGGGAAGCTGGAGCCTATCCCAGCTGGCTTTGGGCGACAGGCAGGGTACACCCTGGACAGCTTGCCAGTCCATCGCAGGGCATCTATTTATATTATTTTTGTAAAGAATTTTGCTCAACCTTGAGCATATAAAACAATTTGGTGTTAATATTTAAAAAATTGCAAAGTAAGTGTCAAAATGTATATTTGAAATAAAAGCATTGGGAAATTTAAAAGGAATGCAGGAAAATACAAAGAAACAGATTAAATAAAGTGTCTTACATATGATACTTTTAGATACCAATGGGAAATACATTATGGACATCACCATCATTATCATCGTTGTCATTGTCATCATCATTGTCACCACCTCAACAGTCAGTGCACGTATGGGAGAAAATATATTAGGAAAAAAAAGGACAAACCTGATGTAAAACAGCTAAGGTTTGGAACAGACTTCAGATTTTCGAGGAGTTTTTCCAGATATTGTCAATAAAAGCTCAAACAGAATTGGACTGACCATTGGGAGCATCAGATCTAAATGTTCATTCTCCTTGTTTAGTTTTAACTCTCAGGCTGGAAAGTCAAAGTTGATTTAGATGATTTTAGATTTTGAACCAGAATCATTCAGTGCCTTAAACACCAAAATTAAAAATCACTTCTTTGTCACATGTGTAATATCTGAGAACTGGAGTGAACTATTCTCCATTTTCTTAGTGAGGACATGAGCAACAGCATTCTGGATTAAAAAGTGTCTTGGTGATCTTTTAGAGAACTGTGAAAATTTAGCTGAGTAATCAAGCCTACTGAAAAAAAATGCATGAAGTTTTCTAAATCATATTGATCCTTAAAGTTAGTATTTTGCAACTTGACACATTGAACAGCATACTAAAAACATACTGAACAGCACCGCAGTGACATCTTGTTTAGTCTGGATTAATGAATAGTTACATTTTTTAGGTGAGCAACTGAGTGATGTGAATGACAAGCGGACTCACTATAGTACCATCTGCATGCATGCAAATAGCATTCATATAATCCTGCTTCCTGTGTAGTTACAAGATTACAAAATGACAGGATTAGAGTTTTGTATTTTGAAATAGAATGTCAGCAGAGACTTTATAGCATTTTGTGAGATCCTAGTCCACTCTTACCATTCCTCCTTCTTTCAAGATGCAAACTGGACTTACCATCAGCTTTTAGTGGTGCAGAGTGATTTCAGTGGAACGGTACACTAAAACAAAGCACTTACTTATATTAAACCACCTCATCTCCAGCTCACTGGGCTAGTTTGCCTGAGGGAGATGGTTGCCAAAATCTGCAGGATATTTCAGGCCCCTAAAGTATATCCTGGGGCCGGATAATACAGATGAATGGCTCACAAAAAGAGAAACGTTAAATCAGCAGTTAAGTGAAAAAAGAATGATGGAAGAAGGGAAATAAAACATGTCCAATTGAGCAACCAGGGTTGTTTAACTTCAATGGGCTTCAGTTTGTTTATGATTAAATGTAGAATTGAAGCTGCAGAGACAGAACAGAAACTATTAAATAGTTATCATCTGTTTAGTTGCTTATAGAATCCACTATCCTGTGCTTTTAATTTAATAATTGTATGCTCACCCCCCCACCCCTTTACAGAATTATAGAATTTGTAATGTATCAGGGTTTGTCTGTTGGTAATATTCGTTATTGCTTTTATTCTTTATTTCCTCATGTTCACATTTCAAGTCAGCACATCACATAAGTGTGTTTCCATTACACCCAGAATGCGCAAAACCTAAATTTTGCGAAAAAAAAAAACGAAGAAAAAAAAACGCTAATGGAAACAGCCACATTTTGAAAAAAGTCTCAAATATTGCAAAAGAGGTTTTACACTCTCATGATGTGGTTTTTCATACATTTTGACATAGAAATATATCGCAAAAGTGTAATGAAAACACTTTTTCCGCATTTAGGTGTACTTGGACGTGACGTCCAAGTATTTACGTCATTTCCGGTAAATATGGCGCGGTATGGAACAAACAACAGCAAAATTTAGAGTTTTAGAAAAGACAATGAGATAACAGCTTTGAAAAACTGTAGCAAATTCTCCACTGCAAGTAGAAAACCCCAAAATGACGCAACGTGTCTACCTTGCATTAGTCACAATTCTCACAAAACTCGCCACTCAAATGAGATTTTACAAGAACTGAGGCTTTTGTCCAAAACACTGTTCAATGGAAACAACCGCAAATCACCATTGTAGCTTGTCAAAACCTAAAAATATTACTTTTATTTTGTGACAAAAAGTAATGGAAACGCTATATTTGAGTTGTTTTTTTGTTTTTTTTTAATGCACTTGTTTCTATTCACGTTTTGTTAATTACGAAATTTAGTTTTTGCGCTATTCTAGGTGTAATGGAAACACAGAAAAATATCCTCTTTTGCCTATTCATCGCTCTCCTTTTCTGCTCTCTATCAAGCAAACACACACACACACACACACACACACACACACATTTCCCAGACTGAGCTCATCTAATTGGCATCTTATCAGCAATCTTGTGAGTATGCCGTTGTTATGACTGGTTGTGTTTCTGTTCCCAGAATAGGGTTGACACTGAAATAGAACATTCTCATACAACCACTCGATGAACGTGTTCAGACATTCCTCCAATTAAAGTTTTCAGTAAATCATCATCTCTCTTTCTAAGCTCATCCCTGAACTCATCCTTCAAGCAATATTTTGTTGTCATGAAAAAAAGGGAAGATTCTTGTGTGGAAATTGATATATAGCTAAATAATTAGAATATGATTATTATTCTGATGAATGATGTCTCACTTATACCTTAGGTGCACAGGTAAATGGTATGTCAACTCTAATTTCATAGCAAAGATGTTTTCAAGCCTTAGTATTTATACCATTGTTTAGATTTCTGCTTTATTTTATTTATTTAGGTTTTTTTTCAATCGGTATATAAGACATCTATACTATCTACCCGTTTTGCATTTTTAAAGAGTATTATAGCTTCTAAAGGCAACATTAGCGATATAAAACAGCCTAACTTTAGAAACAAACTAAAGAAGGTATGGTATTTTTGTTTAAAACCTACTGATCGAAAAGCAAGTTTCAAAATGTTCATACGCGCTTTTTTTTTTTTTTTTCTTTTTCACTCGAGATCTATTTTCTGGATATACAGGTCACTTAGCATAAAGACGACTAAATTACTGGCAATTGGCAGAAATTCGCGGAACTGCAATATGTGAATTTTTAGATTTTTAAAGAATAACTGATGATATATGTCTATACATACACATATGCATATAAGTATATATGTGTATATGTACATGTACATGTGTATATGTACGTATATATGTTAATATATTTGGCACACCTTTACGCTGAGCTCTCTCCAGTGAGTGGAAATCAGTCCGACGTTGACTCTTCTTTTTTCTTGCTCTAATAATGACCTCATGCTTTTCTTTGATGAATCAGCCATGCTGCTCCGTTCAAAACAGATAGTGTGTTGGTATCCAGTTGCTGGCATGTATTGCAATGCATAAAGTGAAATCACTTGTGATGTAATTTTCCAGACTGGAACACAAAGTTGCAAAGTGCAGTTTCTTAGCCTAAAGTTGCTGCTGGGTAAAAATAGCCCCAAGAATGCAGATAATGAATATCACTGCGTTATCAAAACAATTTAGTAAGCACATATTTTAAGGACAATAAGTCACAAAGTGCTACTTTCAATGTTTATTTAAAAGATTATTTGTTAACAATCTGGATACCAAATAGTTGTTGTTAAATAGACTGATACAAAAGAGATAGACAATTAAGTCCAATTTTTCAGGAGAACAGCTTGATCAGAGGATAAAACTATTTAGATACTGATGTCTTGAACATAACCTCGTTTTCCAGCAAAGGATGGTCCTGTGTTACAGTGCAAACCTCTGTTTTCTCTTTGCACACCTTACACCTGTGCCCATGATGTTTTCTGATAAACATTTTATAACCCAATGTAAGTGGTAATCCTCCTATTTTCCCCAAATATTTTCTTTCTCGTTTTATCCTTCAGCTCCACCTGTGGCCTCTTACACACTCACTCATACTCACACACACACACTCAACTGCTTACAGCTAATAGCGAGAGAGAAACACAATAAGCTGGAGTTCTGACGTGTTCCTCTCTTTGAAGGGGCCAGGGGTAGCCAGTGTTGAGCCTGGAGGGCCAAAGGGTGTTCGTGGGGCATCAAGCAGCCGTCTCTCCCCTAAATCCCTTAACTCCACCTCGGATTGTGAGCTCTGGGAGCGGCAGGCACGTGCCACAAGAGTGCCGGATTTTTTTCTGGCCTGCTGTTACTTTTGGATGAAGTGGGTTTTCTAGTTTGCTGCAGAGTCTGGCCCTGAGTCGAGTTTTTTAAGGGTGCCTCTGAGATGAGGCAATAAGATTTTATACAGGCACTGCTGCACAAACACACACACACACACAGATACACATACACAGACATCATTTTCAAAAAGATTTGCACAGCTGCACGAAGGGAACTCCTGTCTTGTCGTAGTGGCAACCCTCTGTAAAGCTGCTCCTCACCTCTCACTGCTCACTACGCAACAGGAAAAATACAGTTCAAGGGTGTGGCTTGTCGTCCTGTAACATTAATTACTTTTATTTGTTTTTTCTACTCACTCTAAAACATAGTTTCCATATGAATCTTATTCTTTCCAGTCTGGGGATTGTTTTCCTTCTCTTTCAAGGTGTAGGATGTTGTTTAGGTGCTTCTGTCAAAAGAATGTGTTTATCAGTGTCAATATTTCTACATTCAAATGTGTAAAAGAGTAAGAGAGCCGGTGATGGAGTTTCTGTTGTGCAAGCAGGTAATCAGCTCAGTGAAACATGAAGTAAGTGGAAATTTCCTGTCTGTCTTTAAACAGATCCTGATCTGGGAAATGATTTGCCATTGAGCGCTCCAGCTGCATGCCTCACTGCCACTAGCAGGGCAGAACAGCAGCACTGAAATTTGTCTCCTTTCTCCATCTCTCTGCTGGCTCTTGTTGTCCGCTTGGTTTTTTGTTTTTTTTTGCCTCATGTTTTGATTTATTTATTTATTTGTTTTTAAATCTCTTCCTTGTTAATTAGTCTCTTGCTTAAGAAACTTTTTTTTCTATGTCTCAACATGAATGACATTTAAAAGTTTGGACTCTATTTTAAATTTTAATATAGTCAAGTAACCTGATTAACTGGACAAAAATGTACTTATATGAAAGATGCAACAAGGAAATGATGACAAGTAATGATGGCATCTTTTGGGTTTTTCAAACCAAAAGATGGATCTCGACTCCCAATGCAGAAATTTGTGCATCCTGCATAGTCTGTATATGATTACACCCTTTCAGAGCTTGTAAGCTCTGAAAGGGTGTAATCGAAACTAATAAGCTGACAAAAAAGAAAAAAACTGCGAAAAATGTTCATGGAAAATATCCCCTACCGTTGCCTGTCTGTCTTCACCCTTCACAAATACACAAGCACCCTCTCATCCACAAAAATGAAGAGATCACAACCACATCGCACGTATCACACCACCCTCTACACACACACACGCACTCTGTCTTAGCATTTTTGCTGTTCGCCACTCCCCACATGCCTCCCCTTCTCTTCCCTTATTCAACCCACTCCAGATGTGCGAGGACAGAGGGAGCCCAGTCATATTAAGCCAGTCAGTTACTTTCTCTCCAGAGTGAAAGTGAAACACCACCTGTGTGTCTTTCTGCGTGGATTTTGATAGCCAGAGTCCAAACCCTGTGCCTCACCACAAGCCAGGCAGAGAGTTTTACTGATGGCTTCCCAAGCTGGAGGACAGTGATGTGATGTAGGGGGAAAGAAGGCTTTTTACTCATTAAAATCCTCTTCACATCGTTGTTTTTGCTTACTGTTCTAAAAATTCTGCCAGGGCCATGAGAGAATTACAACCTGCTTCCAACGGAAATAAACTCGGTGTAAGAATCAGATGTCTCTTTTCTGGATCATTTTGGATAGATTATCCTTCTTCCATACCGAATGTTGCAAAATAAAAAAGGATTCCAGTGAAAACATAAATGAGGTGAAAGCTTTTAAAAATAATATCTAATGTGAAGAATAAGAAATCAAGACCCCAGCACAGCTACACACCATGCTTAAAAGCCCACAGGGACAACAGCTAACTCTGATACCAGACTCATAACATGCACATAAAGTCAGCACATCCCTCAGCCTGGTGAAACAAGCCATCTATTTTTCTGACAACTGCAACATGATATGCCAGCTATTTGTGGGAAGCCGTGCATCTAATCTGAAGAATATCTGAGAAAGTCAAACTCAGCTTAGAAAAAGTTGGATGATGTGAAGTTCCACAAATCTTAAAGCCAAAAAGCAGCTTTGGTGGTCCAGCACTGTAGAGGTGTTTGGTGTTATTTATTTTTATCCTATTGATATTTTTGTCTATCTAGCTCTACACACTGTTATTTATGTATGTATTACTATATCAATTTTATTGAATTATTTTAGCTCTAGTTATTAATTATTAGGAACTGATAGATGCCACATCGTATATATAATCCTTGTGTTTAAGATCTACCATAACAACAAATCAGATGTCTAAGCTGAGATATTTTTTTCATTTTGTGGAAAATATGAGCTAATTTTCAATCTGATGGCAGTAACACATCAAAATAAAAGTTGGAAAATGGTTATCTTCACCATTGTGACACATTCCCTCTTCTTTTAGTCAGGAATTCTGTAAATTGGGAAGTGAGGGCACCAGTTGCTGGAGTTTCAGGAGAGGAATGTTAGATGCAGGATTGTAGCTGGTTAACAGTCCCAGTTTTTTTATTTCTAAATTATTTATTTCATGATGAAATGTTTTAATTAGTGAAAGGTGTGGACAATAGGCAAGCAATTTCAGCACCTAAACCCTGTTCTTCGAAGGGGGATTAACGTACCCCAGATATCTCTGTTACCTGGGTTTACTTACCTAAATATTCAGGATCTGGATAAGTGGTGCTGCGAAGCAACTCGGTAATTCAGGATTTTTCCATTGTTGACCTGTGAATACTGTCATAAAAGGGATGCTGTTTGCAGCGTCTGACCAATCACAAACATGGAGAAGCTACACCGCTGCTATGGAGGAACATGTCATTATTCTTCAGAACTATGAAGACTTAAAACACCAGAACACAAGTAAAACTGTTGCCACTGCAACAGCCAGGAAGGAATGCTCACAAAAAAATTCCCCACTGTCAAATCAAATCAAAGATACTTTTATTCATCCCCGAGGGGAAATTCAGAGTTAATGTGTAAATTTGTGACCTTACATAAAATCAATTCATCACACAATATAAATAGACGGCACTCTGATCACTCAGTTTCACTTTATTACAGAGCATTTCCTCAGTTCCTTCCTTTCATTTATACTTTCCTTTCAATTCTTTTTAGGCTCAGCATCCCATGTTAGTGTATTTTGTGTTGTAATATTAATTCATGTCTTTTAATTGATGGTACAAGTCGTTGTGGATCCCATAAGTTCCTGGATGGACAGTTCTGCCATGTGTAACCTCAGTATTTCAGATTCAACCCTGGTGGAGCTACTATTTTTACATGTAGTTTACAAGGAATTACTATTTCCATGTAAACTCAAAGGAGAGTTCTTTCATGTGGAATTATTTCATTTGGAATAATTAGTTCTAAATGAAAAAGCATCATCTAACTGTAGCCTGAACCATAAAAGCTGAATGGTATTTAATAACCGTAGTTATCAAATATGCTTAAATAGTACAATGTTGTGGCACGACACAGTGGCAAAATTTGTGCTCACAAAAACTGTTAGCAAGCTGCCTCTTTTCTTGTACACAGTGCAGCTCATGTATTGAAATAGCAGAGAAACATGAATTGTATTATATATAGCTATCATAACTCTGCACAAAGCCTTTCTCTGTTCACTTATTCAATAAACAGCCGGCTCTCTCTACCATGTCCAGTGTTGAATGCCTTACATAATCCACTCTTATTTACACAGCCATTACACAGTCACACAAAGGTACAGTTTATTTCCCACCATGATATGATTATGGTTATTATATCACATCCAGTAAACTAATGAAGTTTTACTACTGAGAACTGGAAGCTACCTCTTCATGCATGGGATAATGTTTTATGACTGAGTGAGGTAGAAAACAAGTTTGCGCTTCTGCTTCCAGAGGGGATTTGTTTGGCAAGTTTTGGTTGATGTCAACCTATGACCTCATAGTCACTGGTCCCAAAAGGGAAAAAATAATAAAACTGGTACATATAGCTTCTGCACATTTTATGTGTGTTACAAATACTTTCGGTTTGCTGAAACACAAAATGGCAACATACTTTCCTGGCAACTGAGATACAGTGTCAACAACAATCAAAAATCAAATGACAAAATTCAGGCAACTTGTCAAGTAAACCTTGTGGATTTGCACTGAATGATTTTATCCCAACAAAAGTGGTCTTGTTACAAATGATCCAATGTCATCATGACATCATTAACTTTCCACTCATACATAAAATGAACCATCAGTTTTGGCCTACACAATATGGGATAACTGGTGTACATGTATGTAAACATTAACCAAACAATGTTGTAAAAACCTGGTTGAACCACACTTGTCTTGTCTACAGACTAAATGTGCACAAAGACCTGTTACGAGTGTTCATGTAATTCTACACAATCATTCTCCACTTTCAACATCTCAACACTATCAGCACTCAGTTGATAGTGCTCCGTCCCTCACAGTGGAGGACTTAAAACAGAGGAGTTTGTAAAAAAAAAAATGCCAGTATGCGTTAACATAAATCCATTCCCTTTTATATTCATCATTGCTGGAGAAAGCCATTAATATCCCTATATTACTGGTGTTTGCTGACTTCTTACTAACTCCACAACAAATATCAGAGTTTGCACGCAAAGTGAAGGTCAGGAGGTCAGTGAAACAAACAAACCTTGTCTGTCTTTCTGTTTGGACTAGGATTTGTTCCGGAAAAGCCTTTGCTCTGTCTTCCTTCCTGAGTTGTTTATTTGCACTTGGCCTCCCACCAGCACCTCAGCTGTTTACTGTGTTTATTTGAATTGTTTCATTTTATTTTACAAAAGAAAAACAACCGTTTTTAGCTTCCATGTTGTTTGGACAATGCAAGTTTGTTTCTTGACCTATAAATATTTCTAAATAGGCAGCCGGATAGACATCCTTCCCATCAAAGAAGGTCAACCAACTGGCCAAAAGAAGACGTTAGTCTAGATCATGTTTCATTTGGGTTGTAGACTTTGTGTCTGTCAAATCTAAGTAGTTTTTTATATCTTCCTTACAGAGAAAAGGTCTGAAAATGTTACCACCATTGGATGTTTCTTAATTGAGCACCTATCCTCTGGGATAGATGCTAATTGGGAGGTTGCACTTAGATAGAGCCAATTAAGAATTTTCAGAACTAACCAAAATAATCCTTAATACTACAATACCTTAATATTACAAGACTTACCAAGTTGATATTTGAAAGAAAAATAGATAAATCTGCACAGCTGGGAGCTTTATATGGCAACTATTACAGATTTATGTTAGATTGTTGTAGTGAGTGAGTGAAATGAAAGCGCTATTGTTCTCTGTGTGTACATTGACAGCCCCCGACCGCTTGATAGCATCCTCTCAGGTGATGCTTCAGCTGGGTGATGGTTCAGCAGTGTGCTGGCAGGAGTGGTCCGGATGTTAGGGGTTAGCCACAGAAAGGTTAATCCGGATCACAGTTCGGAGCCTCCGTCCTTGTTCAGAACCATCAAAGCATACTGCTCAGTGTTTTCACAATACATCCTCGCTGCCATTAGAGCTGTGCCACCAGACAGGGCTGTGCACACGTGTGTATGAGACACGGTATTATGAGTTACAAGAATCAGGAACACACACCAACACATTTGCGTATTCAGTCACA
This sequence comes from Telmatherina bonti, assembly GCF_933228915.1. NCBI lineage: Eukaryota > Metazoa > Chordata > Actinopteri > Atheriniformes > Telmatherinidae > Telmatherina > Telmatherina bonti. The sequence continues at coordinate 23,826,765 of NC_136620.1, read as the reverse complement.
TGAATTCGCTCCCACGCAGGTTTTTTGGGGCGAACCTCATTAGCCACCTGCTGTCTCAGGATGTATTTTGAGGAAGTCAGTGCTTACTCATGCTGGGAAGTGAGAAATCCAAAATGCTTACTAACAGCTGATATTTGGTTTTCTTGTGCCAAGTACTACACAGACGTTTAAGAAATCAATCAAATATTTTGTTGTATTTTTTATTCTTTGAGATGGGTTCTTTAATACTTATTATTTGAAATCAGCTTTGCTAATAATGAAATAAGTAGGTCATTCTTTCTTTGCATTAATTATTACACAAGACAAAAATCATTCCTCCATTTTTGTAATACTATTGATTGTTGCATTTTACAGTACTGGACCACCTGATTTGTCACCTTTCCAACCATCACTGGCAATGACGGGGCTTCTGTGGACTGAGTGATGCAATTAAATGTGTCTGCACCCCCAAAATGCACCAATATCCCCTGTAATATTCTCCTGTTGGTAATCACTCTTGTTTGGAGTTGCTTGATGGAATGGATAATTGCTCTGTCCCACAGCAAAAAAACAACATTGCACACATTGGCCATTTACTAAATTCAATTTACACTGTCAAGGACCTCAATTGCATGTTGAAGATACATGCACAACTACAGCTACCTGGCATCTCCTTCTTAAGCTGGTCACATTTAAATGTGGAATGGCATCTCTTTCTAAAAACCAGGAGTTGTTGGAAGGTCAGCTAGTGTAGCTGTTTTCGTCACTCATGTATATACTCACAAGAAGAGAGTGATGCCGGACCCAACTTCAGGCTAGATAATGCAGGAGGAAGTTGGGATGCAGGTAATGCCATTTAGCTCAACATAAGGATGACAGGAATGATTACGAGAATGATGACAATAAAACAAACTGGCAACTGAGATATGAAACAAAGGGGTGTATATATAGTATATACTGTATATATATATATAGACACACACAGAGGCCAATAACTAGACACAGATGGAGTTAACAAACTAAATTAAATTAGGTGAACTAATGAACAGGAAATAGGAAGCTAAACAGAACACACTAAGGAGGAAAACTACAAAATAAAACAGGAAACCAAAACTGAAGACAACAAAACTACAAAAACCCAACACTAAAACCCCCAAACCATGACATGTACTGCATACCAAAGCTAATCCAACAAGTGTTGAGATCTGGAGTCATGGATGGTGATTCCATCTTTTCCACTCCTAAATACTAGAGGTGAAATGATCCTGGGTTGGCAGTGGCTCAGTTGGTAGTGGGGGCAATTCTGTGATTCAAAGGTTGGTGGTTTCTGCTCCCCTACGTTACAGCCTCGAAGGGGGCATAAGGGTTTTCTGAGGTCCAGCCCCAAGCCCGGATAAATGCAGAGGGTTGCATCAGGAAGGGCATCCGGCGTAAAACGTGTTAAAGCACACTGTGTAAATGGGGCTTCCATACTGGCTCAGTGGTTGGAAGTCTATGACTTGCTGTGGTGACCCCTTCAGGGGGGAAAAGCCGAAAGGGCAACAAAAACTCAATCATTATCCTGTCTCAGGTTCAACAAATTGTCATACTTGAGGTTGGAGTAAGGTTCCAGATTCTGGAGATATGTGGGCCTAACCAGTAACCGGGTTCAGAATTTCTCTTTTTAACAATGTATTATAATACAAAACTAATCTGTATTAATAACCCAAAATAACCCAATAAACCCAAACTTCCGTTCCATTGTTTGCTTTACTAATTTATACACATATTGTAAAACCTTTCTTTAACCTGTGGAAATAAGGAGTGTCAAAATGAGAAAATGTCATTTTGACATTATTACAGCTTCTCTAAAACTTGGAACTTCCCATTTAATTTATACTTTTCTTATATTGCCATTCTCTCAAATAGAAAATCCCCCAGGCTGTGTGTGCTCATGCTATGGTATTTCTCACTTTGGGTTGTTGTGTTATACTTTGCAGTTGACGTATAGATTGCATTTTTTGTGTGTGTGGTAGTTTTTTTTAATTGTGCAGGAATTCTTTTTTGTACTTGCCTAAAGGTCTTGGGGATTGATCTGATTTGGCTAACATCACACAGCAATACATCATCCTTTTGCTGTAGTTTCAGTCTCTGTCATCTCACCCAAAGCAGCTTGATAATTTAACCTCAAATAGCGTGATGTCTGACCTGAACTATTCCCTCCATTTTAAATCCCAAATCTATGAGGGGGAGTATCATTTGGCCATGGTTTCCCAACTTGTGTGGCTTCCCCCTTTTTTTTTTATTTTTTATTTTATTGAATGTGCAAACCCAGGAGAAAATTGCACAACATCAAATTAGCCAAGCCTACCCCCCCTTCCCACATTATGTGATGAACACTCAACCATTCATGTGGAAATTTGATTTTCCTCTCTCTTTTTTTTTCTCTCGTTTCCCACACACTATTTTTTTTCTATATTTATTTGACTTAAAATAGCGACAGTTGGGGGGAAAGAGGTATAACTTGCGGGACATTCAGTATGTTTCCAGCCTGTCATATATTAACTGTAGCAGCAGAAGAATATGTCTCTGTCTTTCAGTCTCTTGACAGTGGACACAGTGTCTTAAGGTGGCGTGGTTTTTAAAAACAGAACCTTTTAATTCAGTCAAGCAGCTGAAAAGATTTTGCTACCTACAGAAATTTCCATGCAAGTATAATGTTTTTACGTAATCGAAATGAGCACTGTGATGTGTGAACTTACTGCCTCCTTTGAAGGGTTACGGAGATGATGGAGAAACTGGGAAGCTATAAACAAAGTAAGTGAGGCTCTGTCTCATAGAAACCTGGCTCTCTGTTTACTACAAGCTAAAAATAATACTCATCCTGGTATGTGTGTGGCAAGATGGGCTTACATGTGTGTGCATCTGTCAGGCTAAACCCAACAGCTGGAGGCTATAGGGGTTCCACATTGCTGCTGATCTGAACAACAGGTGGGCGGGTAGGTGTGTGGCACTGTGCTGACACTGTACATATGTTTCAGTGTAATGGCCTAAAAACATGTGTGTATGGTCTACATGCAAGCGTGTGCAGAGGTCTGTGCTTATATGTGCTCACATGAATTTCACACACTAGTTGCCTTGTAAAACTCCTGTTGTCACACAGAGCCTGTGTCTACAGCTAAACCTGAGTCTGAATTGTCTTATTCATGCCGTCTAATCTATTTAAATCCCAACTGCAGCGCTGCAATGAATCAAAATTAATGACTGTGTTGTTGCTGCTGATGTTAAAGCTCTGGTATGAGTACTACATTGGCCATGTATGGTGGCAATTCGCTCACAGGACTCTATTTTTTGTGTGCGTTTGTATGTGTGTTCTGGGTGGTTTGTATGTGTGCCTTTCTCCAGTGCTTTTTTTTAGCCTTAAGACAAGAGGCAATTGGCCTTCTCAGATGACAGTGAGTAGGTACTATGAGGGTGATTGCACCGTGGCAGCTGTGTACACACACCCCCCCCCCCCCCCCCCCCCCCACACACACACACACACACACACACACACCATCCCCTGCTTCCTTTGTCTCCCTCTGTGTATCTAAAATGAAAGTAGTAACTGATTCCATGATTAAATACCTCCGTGTTTGTGCAGGAAGAGTCAGATAAGAGTTTCCATGAAAAGAAGGATAAAAACAAGGTAAAGCACGCACTTAACACACTTATTGGCATACCTAAGATACTGAAAACACACTTCATGGCTGCATAAAAGTAGACATTGTATGACAGTGGCAACAGCACTCACCAGGTGAACCCTTTTTCTGTGCAGATTCCCAACTACTATAATGATCATTCTTAAAATCACAGGTACTTTTGACACTGCACGGCATACGACATGCAACAGAAGCACTGAGGCAGAGCTGATGATATTAACTAAGGGACTGGCTGCATGAGTGGAATACTTTCTGACTTTATCAGTTTCATGTTTTCTGTTTTGTCTGCTGAGCCTGGCAGGCCCAGTGTTGGTCTTCAGGTAAGAATGTAGGGTCATCAGCAGAGCCGATGGAGTTATTTTGAAAGTTGGCTCTGAAATAGCACCAGCCATCCCTAGCCACTGTCAATGTGAACTAATTGACCCAGCTGCCATTCCACGAGCATTTGGTCATGCCACAAGGAAGCTTTTTCATTCAGATTTTTTCTCATTTTGCTCTGGTTAAATGAGCATGTTCCTGAGAGCTCCAAACACTCTGTGACCTCTACACACACAGTGACCAATCGCATGTTCGACCAGGCGTCTCCTGCCTGCGTAATCATTCTCAGCTTCCTCTGAAATTTGCAAACACAAAAAAAAAAAAATCAGTCCTTTAAAGCCAAAGAAATGACATATTAAGGCTTCCACTCAGCATGGCTTCTCATGTCTGCATCTTTGAAGCCAAAATGCCACTGAAACTAAACCAGGCTGAGAGGAATGGAGAAAGATTCTATATTTGGAAACAGACAAGCGACAAGATGTCTCATCTTTTTTTTCTCTCCGTCTCTTTCTTCTTTACTATGTAGTCTGTTTCTCTCTGCCCATTTGTCTGTGCTTATGTCAGACCAGCTGTTGTAAGGCAGTATAATAAGGCTTTCAATCTGAAATCACGCGCCTAATGTTGGTTAAAAGAGGAAAGGGGTTTGGTTGGGGTCAGTCTGGCTCCTGCTCCCAAAGATCAGCTGGCACACTGTTGGGGCCATTGCACCAGGCACAGGCACACTGTCTGGGCAGTATGGACAGCTGGCTTGGGGGGTTAAGGCAGGGGGTTGGATCTGGGATACACACAGGCACACACATCATCTTTAATTGCCTTCACTGTACCCAGGCAACCCCTATTTATACTGAATGTGTATCTGGTGAAGAAATCCCATTCAGCAGCAGAGCATAACACTATAGACAGAAGAAGTTTTTAGAAACCAGTGTGAGTGTGTCCGCTTAGGAACAAAGTAAGTAAAGAAATAAGGGGGTTTGAAATTAAAGGAGTTTGCAGACAAGACCACCAAGTGGAAAATTGTTTCACCCGAGGGCTCAAAATTCAACATTATAAAATCAAAGAATGGCTTGTTGATTAAATTTTATTATAATTTGAAGAAAAAAACAGCTTTGAAATATGTGGTTGTAGAAAATAGTCACTTGTGTATCTTAAAATAACAGGGGAGTTTTCTTAAAGGAGTCCCAGACTTATTGCACCGTCACACCTTCTCAGGTCAAATTTCTTATGTACAAACTCAGTTCTGTCATTCACATTTATAAAAAGCTCCCATTCTTGCTTCAGTTCTCAGAACAGGTAATATTGCTGTGTGAATTCATGCAGCAAGATTTGCACACCTGCAAAATGTTTCCTCAAAATGTAACCAATTAACCTAACATTCATGTTTTTGGATGGTGGGAGGAAGCCAGAGCACCTGGACAGAACCCACGCATACACATGGAGAACATGCAAACTCCACAGAGAAATGCCACCATTCAAGCCACGCCCCTAGCCAACTGCTAACAACTATGCCACCGTGCAGCCGATATTTGTGAACGTGTTTGTCAAAATAACAATTTTATGATATTTCTGCGTCTGGAATGCTATAGCTATTTGAGGAAGTTGACTGCTCAGGCCAATCAAAGTAGATTAGTCACGTCGTCAATAATGATGAAATGAAAGATACTTTATATCAAAGAGAAATTGCCTAACATGCTAGAGGTTATTTGTATTATGTGTATGCTACATACATTCGTCTTTTTTATGTTTTTTAGGAGCATTCAGCAACAACAAAACCACTCATTTATCTCTCTCTCTCTCTCTCTCTCTCTTTCTCTCTCTCTCTCTCTCTATATATATATATATATATATATATATATATATATATATTAAAGGAGTCATGTTGTTCTTTTAACACAACATTGTAAATAGCACCGTCGCTGCACAGGGACATAACTCTCATCCATATCAACCCTAAAAAAGCTTTGTGCACCATCTATACTAATCAATTAGCTGATTAGTCATCGATCTCTAATAATTAGCTCATCCAATTCATAACTAGAAAGAGTTGTAAGAGATTGCAGTATTTTGCAGATTCAGTGCTTCATTACTTGGTACATTTATTTTATTTTTTAAACAAAAAGGACAAAAAGTAGCAGCATTAGAATCTATGTACCATGTTGCATGTTGTCAAGTTTTTTTTTTTCTTTTTCTGCACCTAAGCCACAATGCCAATAGTATCCATTTCAATAGTTGCCCTCAACCTAGAGCAAAGTGCTGGCACGCCTCTTGTCATTTATAATATCTGGCTGACTGGCCTATTGATGGCGAGAACAAAGCCACAGTGTGGCCGACCTACAGCAGTGGCCGTAGTAACGTGGCACTTCCCTGGTGACTGACGATGCCATGCTGGCTGCAACCACAGTCTGGCACAGGAGGGGTGTATGGCATGAGGGTGCTATGTATATGTGTGTGTTTGTGTTTGAGGGGTAGGGTGGGCATTTGGTGGTTGTGGCAGCTGGCGGCAAAGGGAAGGCTAAGGGGGAGCAGGCATACTCTTTTATAAAGACTCTCCTGTGTGAACCACATGTGAGCCCACGCCCTGCATGTTTGTAGTAGTGTAAACCAGCAACTACTCTGGTCCTTTTATGATTGTGAAGGTGTGTATCAGTGTTTGATTGTCATTGCCACAACTTGAAGCTACTATGCTGGTTAAAAAAAAAAAGTAAATTGGTGTCACATTTCTGAGTTGTTCATTAGCTCCAAGGAAACGGGAAAATGTACTTAAACCATCCTTATTGAGACATTTGACAACTATTCATCTTCCCACATTAGAGTCAGTGATTAGTGTTTGCTTCATTGGATGTATTGACATTGTTCCTGAAGAACACTGGCACAAGTAACTAATTAGAAACTTATGTGTGTATGTATAGCACTCAGATGTATGTTTGGATATTTTCATTGTATTTATGTGAGTGTTGATACATGACAACGTTCTCAAGAGTCGCAGAGTGACAGGCTGTTTTTAAAGGAACATAAATTATAGCATAAAATGTGCATGCAGTGCGTTCTGTCTTTGTGAAGGCAACCGCACTGGGGACCAGTTTGGGGTAGAACTTGTCCAGCTGTCTTTTAGGACAAATGGCCCTTCTGGCAACTGCTTATTCCCCCTTACTCCTTCCCTCCTCCTCACTTCCCTCCTAAGCCCTCAGTGTGTTTACTTGACTTTACATACTAAAAACCATTTAAAGTGCTTGTAGAGCTTTGGTAACAGAACTTTTGTAGCTGTGTGAGGTGATACATTTTTGGAAATAAATTGGAAGGGATTGCAGTGTTTATGCATAGATGGCATTGTGTTTTATGGTTTTTACATATAATGGGTGGCAATGGAAAATTAAGTTTGTTTTGGGATTTTCTTATTTGTTCAAATGTTGACCACATGCCAACCATTTCCCAGCAACAATTATTAATTTTGTTAGAGTTTAAAAGGCAACGAGATACAAGAGTTTTGTTGTCATCAATGTGATTTGTAGTTTAAATGCCAAATTTATTCATTTGTTTATGCTTTATGGGTGCTAGAATTAGCCAAACACTGTTTATGTTGAAAACAAACTAAAAATCCAACAAAAGCATCCATCTATCCATCCACTTATTGACATTTTTGTGGCCAAGTCATCACATTTTATTACCTTCGCCAAGAAGGTTATGTTTTTGCCGGCGTTTATCTCTGTCTGTTTTTTGTTTGTTCGCAACTTAAAGCAAAAACTACTGGACAGATTTTGAATGTCTTTTTTTTTTTCTAAGAATGGGTCTTAGTCCAAATTAGAGTCCATTAAAGCCTGGGAGTGATCCAGGACAATTTGTGGATATAGGAATTTTTTTAAAGATTCATTAAATATGGGTGGAGGTCTGCACTCTCTGAGTGCTTCTAGTTCTTTCTTTTTCCACTGAGAAGTTACAACTCTGTTTGCACTAGTCTAGTCTATTTACTATGGACTTGATCGTGCAAATAGGACAGACATTTCCTGTATGACAACACTTCTAAATTTGAATAGACACAGGCAAAACTAAGTGATATTATAGAGTGATTATTGACCTTTGTTAATTTCTATTTATTTCCACAAGATTAGTATTGATGGGGTTTTTTTCTATTAATAGAATATTTACATTTCTAAAATTTTACAGGTCATATAAAAAATCATGACCTCATATGATGGCAGAGGGTTTACATGGCAACATGTTGCAGAGGAACTGATGTTTTGGTACCTTGGCCTTTTGGAAACATTATGTTCCTACAGACCAGTTAGTGGTGGTACTGCTCCAGTTTTCTTTCCCCAAACACCAAAACAAATCTCGAAGAAGTATTGTATAATAATTGTGGAAACTTGTAATTGAACTATTCAGTTTAATTGATTACAAAATAAATGGTGAATTTTAATTTTGTTAAACAGCACAAGATAAATAAAAAATTGAATGCATCGCTTCTGGTCTGTCTAACCTACTTCCATTATTACCAGACAGTAAATGAAAAGCATTCTTGTTTGCTTGATGGCAACAGGAAGGGATGGAATCTACAGAGCAAAGGGAAAAAATAACAAAGTGAAGAAAAATTAGGAAGATGCTATAAACTGCCAAATGCGGGATCATTTCAACTCAAACCAAATGAAAAGACGGTACTGTGCATTCACTGTAAGACATAGCTAACTTTCCACAATAAAAACTTCCATGTGGCAGCATCTTGGCAGAAGGCACCAGTCACATCAGGAATGACGAGTGGATTTTTGTTAAGGCTCGTGATTGAGAATTTTAAAAAAGACATGCTGTTGCATCCAAAATAACAGAAAATAAAAAATTCTTTGAAATACTTTTACTCTTCGAGCATTTACGACACCAACGAAACAGTTTCAGTTTCAGAAGAAGATTCTGAAACTGAAAGGTGGAGTTTTGCAACGATACACTATATGGCACATTATTGTAGTGACAACGCTGTCATCACAGCTGTATCCAGGTTTAAAGCTTTTCTGTATCTTACAGAATGGATAAAACTGTGAGAGAGCAGTGTAAAATCCATGAAGAATTAATAAATTGTTGTTTCGCATATAACAGCAGGATTATGCATAATGTTGAAGAATAAAATAGAATTCAGATGTTTGTGGAACATGGCTATTTGAAGTTAATCTGCTTGATAAATTTATTAAGCAATATATCAGCTTGTTATATTTTATCCTGTAATCATATTACTAGGTAATGTCAATACTGATGAAATTATCTATATTATATTTGAATTGTTTAAAGCCGGAATTCAGTGCAGTAGCTCTAAATGGAGTTGATTGCAATAGTATATTGCAATGCATTAATATGTAACTGTTACTGACCTTTGTACAATTCCTGCTTTGCTACATTTCAATCTCAACATCTTCAAAGTAAAGAGAAAAGTCTTAATTGAATAATCGATTAATTGATTGACTACAGGAGCAATTTAATCAATTTTTACAATGACCAATAGCTGCAGCCCTACATCAGGCTTTACCAGACCACTCTTGCCAGTATCAGCTTGGCCCAGCTGGTGGAAATGGGGCTTAAGATATGCTCAGGTTTTCGGGCTCCAAAACAACAAATCATGCTTCCCTGAGTCTGAAGACGGAAAAAGAGAAACAAATGGAGATATGGGTAACTGGGATGAAAAAAGGTGCAAATCTTGTTCTTGGTTTGGCAGTTCATATATTAAAAAACTTTTTCTTATTACATCTCCTTCACACCAGTAAGCCACTCCAGTTTATTAGCATGAAACTTTTAAGATGAAAGATAAAAACCTACTTGGTTGCCACAGCAAGAAATGCAGCTCAATAAAAAGACAAACTAGCCCTGAACTAGAAGATATTATGAATGACATTATATTTGTATATCTAAGCCAAGTTGTTAGAAAGATGAATTAATTAAATCTACAGCTTCAAGCAGAGTCCTGCATGGGTCCAATTGTTTCAACCTGAACTCACACACACCCGTTATTATTATTGCAACATGATATTTGACGTGCAGTTATACCCAAGCCAACTCATTGATGTCTAACCCACAACCCAAACTGTAACAGGAACATAACACTACTGATTTTCTGGTCTGGTTTATTATCAGCTACTCCCTATAACTTGTATAATATTGCGCTGAATCATACAATCTTTGTAAAATGCTGCTTCGCACAGCAACATAAGTGTGTAGGCAGTTTGCTTTGCTAAAACAAAACATCCACAGTCCCTGGTTTAAACTGTGCTGTATGTTTCCACATTACAAATCCAGCTATGATAAACCTAACCACAGTGCCTGATACTTTCGAATAGTGTTAGTTAAATATCCAAAACAAAACACATTGATTTTATTCCTATATTTCAAAAGATATACACACTATATAGCGCTATACATATACATATATATATATATATATATATATATATATATATACGTGTGTGTGTGTGTGTGTGTGTGTGTGTGTGTTTGTTAGGCAGCAGCATTCTTCTGACCCACACATTTCTGTGTAAAGAAAATGTGCCAACTTCAAAGCCTGTCTCACCCCAACATGCTCGTTTGATTTTATTTATGTGATTTATGGCTTTTTTAAACCTTCTTACAACATGAAAGGCCGTTTGTGTCTCTCACGCATGTGCATGGACATACACAGCACCATGGGGATGCACACATATGCAGATTCACGCAGACTTTCTCTCATGTCATGTCTAAACAGAATTACCAGTAAATCAAATAAAACACCCACAGTGTTTCAAGAAAAAGGGGTGTGCTCTGAACAACAGAGACAGAAAGGAAAAGAAGACAAGGAGAGGAGGAGGAGGGGAAGAGTGGACGCAGGGGATTGTACTTCCTCGTGAAAGTAGCCCTCAGACACAAAAGCAGCTTTGAGTGCTCACCCACTCAGAAGAGAGATTAAGCGGCGCACACACCCTTCAACACACCACCACCATCAAAACCAGAACCACCCCTGCAGAAAAGAGCTTTGGTTGCAATTTAGTGGCACGTGGCACAGGCCTTGATGCTTACCATGTGCGTCAGGTGCTCTCACTCAGTTTCCTGTCCTTTACAACATTACCACCATTTACCTCTGTCAGTCCCTTCTTTCAGCCCAGAAGTAATCTATTCTATTTGATCTATCTCTGTCTCCTGCTTTTACAAATACAAAGAGCATATTGTATCTGCCAACTCTGAAGTAAGTCCATTCTCTTTGGCAACAGCCCGGGCTGTGGTGAATCTGAGCTGAGCTAGCTCTGTTTTCCAGTTGGCACCGGAGCTGTTGGTGGAGCCGTTTGGTTGCTCGTTGGGTTGGTGAATTTGAGTACAGATGACATGTTGGTTTAGGATTCATTCATGCAGTCTGTCATTCTTGCTTTCCATCTTTCTCACTTTTGCTCACTCTTACAAAGCATGACCCCAATTCAACTCACTTCCCTGGCCTGTTGCTTGATACAGTAATATCACCAGCTTCTCATGATACCAAATTTGCAGGGATATTAACAAACTTTTTGGGGAAATTTTACAAGTGGGTTGTGTGAATATTTTCATATTTTTATTGCATTAGCTGGTGGTTTTCTGCTGTTTTACTTGATCTTAATGAAAAGTAGAGTCTTGATTTTTGTAGAAATCAGAGGATGAATATTTTAAGGTCATGACACAGTTGGTAGGGCTCAGATTAAGTTGTGGAAAGTCTTGGAAAAGTCATCATGTTTTACATAAGGGTCACAGCAGGAAGTCTGAACTCAAACACACAAAACCAGAAACACAAACACACCTTCTGATGTGCTAAAGTTTTAAATATTTGAACTATACAACTTCAAGACTTCCTACTATTAACAACAACACATTTGCATTCAATCACCACACCCAGAAACACATTACCAGTGAAACATGAGATGCTATCATAGTTCACTATCATGGTTCAGGCGCAGAACTGAACACAGCCTTCCTCTCCACTCAGAATGAAAGAGATCAGAAGATGAGTCAACATACTCACAGGGCAACAAAAAACAACTGATGAAGATGTGTTTGCCTGACCGCTTCCCTTTTTTCCTCTGCTTAATCCATTTAGTTTTTAATTTAGCACCTTCAGCATTTTCTCGTCTAGCCCGTTTTGGTTCATTTTCAGGCCATTTGATAAACATGCGGCTTTGTTTACAATCTCCTTGCAGAATGTGGCGCCGTGGAAAAGGAGTTTCAGAAGAAATACTTCCCTGGATGTTGTTTTCAGACTCCTTTAATCACTTGGTTGAAAATTAATTAAACAACAAGTACTCTTTATTTCTCAATGAAATATTTAAAATGAATGCAAACAGGTTTCATGTCTCTTCTTACATCATTAAGTTTCTTGAACTCTTGAATTTGAATTTGGTGAATTCTAAAGGATTTCTGGCGGATATATGAGAGAATCTGTGATAGACTGGCGACCTTTCCAAAGTGTGCCCCGCCTCTCACCTGATTGCTAGGATTTCCAGAATCCTTGCAACCCTGAATTACACTAAGCAGTATAGATAATGAATGAATGAATGAATGAACAAATGAATGAATGATGTGATAGAATTTTAATACAGTATATGACAGGTTTTGGGATAGTGTATTAGAGCTAACATGTTTGGCTGCTGATTTTAAATTTGCTGTCAATGTAGATGTGGGTGGTTGTATGTCGGACAGTATATCAGTTTTAGCTCTATGTACCCTGCATATTGCCTAGCATGAACTGAGAGAGCTTAAGGCAACCTTGGCAGTTAATGAATAATTGTGTAGGTAGATTGCATCTGCATGTTATACTGTCTCCTTTATAGCTACTAATGTAAAAGTCCAAAGACCATCTCAGGAAGGTAAGTCCTGCAAACCATGTCAAGATGGTCCATAAGTATGTTAAGGGTGTAGATGACACAGCCAATCTACAGTCTTCCTGAAATAAGAAATTCTTGTTCAACCATCTATGATCGTCAGGTAAAGTGTTAAAATGAAAAGTACAAATAAATGATTTTAAAAGTAAAGGTGATCTGCTCTGAGATGCCTTTTTTGCAATGGAGTTCTGCCTGTCATGCATTAATTCATAAGTTGTAACTAGCTCATTGGTGTTACTCCTTTTTATGCCTACATACACTTGGTCAAAATGTTTCTTTTCAATTGTAAAGCATATCTTTTTCTTCTCCTCTGATCTTTATAAATCCCATCACCCACTTCTATTGCTTTTTCTTCCTGTCCTGATTTCCATTCGCTGTTCATGCAGAGCTGTCACAGAAATGATAATGATGACCTCTGTGTAATGTTAGCTTGTTACTGTCCCACCAGAAAGGCCAGTGTGTCCACCCTCTGATGCTTTCTCTGCATTGTCCATTGTGTTAAGAGAGAAATGCTGGATCCTGTATGTGTGTGTGTGTAGGCGTGTAATTTACAAAGTCTGAGTGAACTGTTTAGGATAGTTGCTGGAGAGACTGAAATATTCACCTGAACTGACCCATGCTGTTCCTCAACATTTTATTTATCATGGGAACAAGATTTGGAAAATAACTGAAAAATAACCACTTTACCCAGTTTTTAATTTGTGTGTGATTAGTTTAAATCTGTTCGGAGAGCTTCGGTTCTTGCTTCGATTGGGCAGGGAATACGGAACAGTTTTGCTTTTAGTTTAAAAAGTGTTATTGAGGGTAGAATATAAAGGTAAACTATGAAGAATAAACTTAACAAATATTCTGCATTTATACAACAATTTTACATTATGCGCCACTTTCATCCATTCACACACATATATTCATTCATTGTCCAAACCACTTAGTCCAATTCAGCCTTTTTCAAAAATAAAAAGCACCACTCTTAGTTATGCTGTGATGACAAAAATGTTAAATCAGCTGGAAGATATCTATAAAAATTATTTCACTGGCACTTTTATTTGTGGTTATGTCCATATACAATATGAGCTCAGAAGAAACAGGGAAAAAAACAGATGTTAAAGGTTGGCGTGAAGACCCAACATTAAACATGAAACAATAACTCAGATGATGTTCTTGTTTATTTTTTTCATGTCACGGTATTGTAGTGTTGAGCACTGTTGTCTCTCACAGCAAGAAGGTTTCTGGTTGGAGCCTCAATTGGTTTAAACAAGACAGGCTATGGATGGATGGTTGTCATTGGTCCTTATGACATCAAAATCTGCAGGAAACTTCAGAAAATGGATTAAATTGCCCTTAAGGTACTTTAAGAAATGATAAATAAAACCTTTTCTATAATGCTGGATAGAGCAGAGCTGAGATGCCAGTAATGGATGATTCCTAGTCAGGCCAGTAAAGATGACCAATCAGAGAAGAGGCCTCTGGAGCTTATGTTTTTTTAAGTTTACAGTTAAATAAGTTAAATCAACCACATTTTTCTTGCCCCTTTACTTTCAAGTTTGACATAAACTACACATACTGTGACAATACATATACAATACAATAATATACATATGTATACATACTGTCACAATACATACTGTATGTGTTGGACGCATTTTAGCAGTGTGATGGGCTCACAGGGTTGCAAGAGTTTGCTGCACAGTTGCAGCCAATGCCAATGGAACTGATAATCTTTGCTTGCAGTTTAGACATTTAAAGTAGAAGCAGAGTAATCTAGAAAACACTCTTCTTTCACCAAGCAGCACATTTCCACTCATATTGTGAAAATCCCTGTGTCCACAATTCATCCCAGACCACTCCCAAAATTGAATGGAATTTATCATTGAACAAGACCCAATCTCAGAAAAACCATTTTAAAAGAATCCATCCTGTTTTTGGATCATCTTGGTATTAAACAGACAGACAGACAGATAAACGCAGGCAAAAACATAACCTCCTTGGCAGAGGTCATTTGAAATTAAAATATCATGTTTTTCTTGTTCAGCCTTATTTGTTAGCCAGTTGGGGGCAGTGCTTATCCCTTTTTGACAACTTAAAAATACTGCTTGTATCCTGCTTAGTATCTTAATATGACTAAATATCTTTAGTCATATTAGGATACCAAATTATTTGAAAAAAAAAAAATATCAAAAGGTCTGGCCTTGCAATAGCCTGATGATGACCTTTTCCCTTTGTGTTATAAATTCAGTATAGCAAATAAAATAATAAATAAAGACATGCTCAATGAAAATCCTACGAGCGACTGGCGTTGCACAATTAAAAAGACATTTGCTAAATTATCTGAGCAAGTAATTTTTTTGTTTGTTAGTTTTATATATCCCTGGATTGGAAATTTAAATGACTCCATATTACACAAATTATACATGTCTCCTGATGACTGGAGATAATGTACCGGAATGGAAATGAATATAAACCCACAACATGATTTTAAAACCTTGACAACTTAGCACGATTAAAAAATAACAACAACAAAAAAAAAACAAAACTATTTGCTGCTAAAAGATTTTCAAGCGTTAAAGGGGTTAAAACCATTTGGCTTTTTAAGGTCAAAGCTGTGGGAAAAACAAATTACATATTCATTACAGCATGTAAGAGTGGTGACCTGTGTGATTGTTTCCCTCTCGCCTTATCTGTCTCTCTCTCTCTCGGCTCCATCTCTATTGTCTCGCGCAACTGAAAGCATTTCAATGACAGGAATCTTGTTTTGTTAAATAGCCTGGCCTGGACACTCACACATGCCAAGACATTACTGAAGCTGGTAGACTTCACTCTCGGCTCCTTTGAACTCCTTGTATTTTCTCATTTTTCCACTTCTCCCCCCTCCTCACCACTCCAAAGTCCCTCATTGAGGTTACATTCGAACAGTAAGAGAAAGGAAGATGAGTCTCTCATTACGAGTAACTGCGTTTTTGGTTGCCATACATTCAGTCTGCTGAATGTTGAAAGAAAAGGCCATCTACTCAGTAATTCAGTCAGGATTTCATTATGCAATGTACTGCACATATCAAGTCTTGTTTTCCACCTCTGAATGGGCTACACCGCTTCACAACACCTAATTACAACTGTCGGGGCTACCACACACCCCCTTCATCCAGTATCTCATATCCCTCTTGCGTGTCATGTCTCCATTTGTCAGTAATCATGCGATGGTAGAATTTGGCACGGCATAAAGAATGCAGCGAGAGCAGCCTCAAGCTTTTTTTTCAGGCTCTACAACCCTCCAACAGATGGCAGTGTGAAACAGAACAGGCCTCTTGTGAAGACACACTGAACAGAGTAATGCTGTTCAGCATGGGAGTAAATCAGAAACCTCTTCAATTTTCAAATATTTATTTTAGCTTAAACAAGACAAACAACACTAATTTAGTCCATTTGAAGCCATTTGACAACTGGGTTTACTAATACGAACCTCCAGAAGGCTTTGTGAAGCTCATCCTTGTTAAACCTAGATGTGTGATGTAATGCATGTCAGACACAAGCTGCTGCTTTTATTGCTCTTTGTGCTGCAGCTTCAGTGTCTTAGAAAGTCTGCCCTGCAACACCAGAGTAGATCATCTGTGTGTTGTTGCATCTTATGAGTTAGGTTTGTGTCCACATGCTTAATCTAATCATGTAGGTTGTGACGCACTCTGCACTATAACCCAAATTTCACTCCACCAGCTAGATGCATGACTCATGTGATTTACTTTGAGCTTCGACAGACAGGTGAGACAATAGCTTTGAGCACAGTTAGAGTCCTGGCGAGGATGTGGCTCTTTGTTTCCCCCTTGTTTGTTTGTTTGTTGTTTGCTTGCTGACAAGCAGGCTTACACAACCAGGGGTTGGTGTGAACTGTGCGCAAGAATTGTTTGTCTACGTGTGTGCTTGTGTGTTTGTTGTGTACCAGATAGCAGACAGACAGTCCCAGGGGAAGACAGGAAGGTGGTTCAGGAAGGGTGTTCCTGTGTGAACTGGAGCTCCTTGTCGTCCCCACCACCATCCTCATGCATCACGTCTCCACAGGTCACCACAATGAATGGAAATACAGGAATTATAGAATACAGATAATGTACTTAATATGGGTTGATCATGAGAGCTTTTTCCTCCTGTATGCCTCCTCAGGCTATTGTTCCAGTTTCCTTTTATGTGAATGAATATTGTTTTTACTTTTATTTCAACTTCTCCATTTTTTACTATCTAACTAGCTTTGGGAAATTTATGGAAGAAATTAAAACAGGCTGTACGGTGGTGTAGTGGTTTGCTCTGTGGCCTCACAGCAAGAAAGTTGCCAGTGGGGGGAACTTCAAACAGTGGCCTTTCTGTGTGGAGTTTGCATGTTCTCCCCGTGTAGTCATGGGTTCTCTTCAGGTCCTCCCACCATCCATAGATATGCATGTTAAGTTAATTGGTTAATCTAAAAATTGTCCCAAGGAATGAGTGTGAGCGTGAATGGTTGCAGTGTACCCTGCCTCTCACCCAATGATAGCTGAGATAGGCTCCAGCTTCCCTACGACCCTTAATTGGAAAAGCTGTTAAGAAAATGATCAATGAAATGGAATAAATAAGAAATTTAAAAAATAGCAACAACCTGCAAGCCTTTTTATCATTTCTATCACTCCATATATTCAATCAGCAGTGAACAAATAAACCCAATGCTCAGCCATCCAAAATAGCCACTGCACTGTACTTTTTATGCTCTGAATGTCTAGTTATTGAAAAACAAATCAATGAAAGAAAAAAAAAAAATGCACGCAAAAATAGAGAGACAAACTGAGCATATGTCTCTTTTTTGTGTCTGTGTGATTTGGCTATGTCACAGGGGAATCTCCTGCAGCTGAAGTGTCAGGTTTGTGTCCCATGTGCTGTCTGTGGTCAGAGGACAGCTGAGGCATCACCTGCCGTGGCTCACATGAGTTTATATGTATCAAACTGAGATCACCTCCTAAATAAGTTAAAACATCGCAGCTAATTCTAAAGGCACATTTGCTATACGTTTGCTTCCATGCAACATTTTCTATGTATTATGTTCGTTTGCATAGCGAGGCAAGGCGAGAAGAGAAGGAAGAGGGTTAGCTAACAGATAAGTCTTGTGTGAGAAGTCATTTACGCAACACACAGCTATGCTTTTCTAATTTGTATTCACACCCTTAGAAAAGTAGAGATGCAGTGATGTATTTATACACACACACACACACACACACACACACACACACACACACGCAAACTATCAGTGTTTTTTTTTAAGCCCTGCCTTATAAAGCCATGATGAGATGACAATGATTGTAATGATTTAATTATAATGTTTCTGGTCTCCATGTTGGTCTCCTGAGTTTGTTCATTCAGACACTCAGCAGGAGGAATTCCTGATCCATTTTAAGCCCCAAGCAGAATGTTGATAAGTCTGTAGATTACTACCCAACATGTTTATGATAGCCTATTATTCTCTTAAGCTTCATCTGGGCACAGCGCGTGCTTGGTCTAGCACAGCTATTTAGGTCAGAGTACGATCTCACTGTGGTGAAATACCAGCGAACTTCAGCAGAAAAAAAGACTAAGTGAAAGTATTCATGCTTAATCATTCTGAAAATATGAACAGTATATTTGACAGAAGTTACAAGTAATTCAAGAAAATCTTGCTTGTGTCTTTTGGTTCTCATTTTCAGGCATAGAAAGATTGATATTTGACTCATCTTTAACCTTGAAGATGACAGATTTGCTGGCACTAGACTTTAATATTTGTTGGGTGTTTTGACAGTGTACTGATCTAGGTGATAACTGTTGGCGTGCTCTGAGATGATTTCATTCTTTTCTGTAACCTTCCTCTCTGTTTGAGATTTAAACTTCTTGTTATGGGTCGTACTTCAACAACAATAATCGTTGCTTAATGTCCTGGTATGCTGGAAAAACGTCTGAGCCATCAGGCGTAGATGAGAAGAAGAAATGGCCGTACCGTTAAGCCCATGAAAATGCCTCTGATGTTAACTATCGGCATTTTTGTCAGAGTTCCTATCAGCATTTAGTAGACAAGAGTCTCAATCTGTCCATTCTCCTTAGAGCATCAGATGTTATGGTTCTTTGATGTGCTTTGCTGTTTAGACTTTAATTTATTAAGTGCCATCTTTATCATTTTCTAAAGGTTTTAGAAGCTATTGGAGCCATCAGATAATTCAGTTATGTCTGTGTAGACTTATGGAGGGATAAGTAAATGAGTAAAGAGGTAAAAAGAAGACTAAGGCTGCGAAGAGCCTAACTAGCCCTTTGATGTTACAAAGGTGTATAGCATAAGTTAATACTTGTTTCTGTCGTTGCTTTTGTAACCATTTAGCACGCCTGTGTTCATATAGCTGCATGCAAAAAATTGGTCAAAATCCACATTAGTGTGGATTGCTACGCAAAATTAGCTGATTTCTCACATTATTTTGAGGGTGGGGTGGGGGGATATTTATTTTACTACTGAGCAGAACATAATGTCTTCTATGAGTTTTCACTGATGTCTAGATTTGGTGACTTAGAAAAACCCGCCTGCAAACCTTCAAGCTTTAAACTAGTCTGTTGTGATTTTTTAGGTGTGCTTAGGATCATTATTAGAAGTGATTCTACTTTTTGTTTATTTGCTATGCTCCGGAGTCAGCTAAATCCTCCTAAACGTTCTTTTTCAGTCCAACAGCAGGTCTCTTCTGCCATTTCAGCTGTCCTGGAAATCTATGTTTAACTGGACCTGTAGATTTCACGTTGACCTCTGCCTATCTGCAATTGGACTCCTCTCAGTTCTATTTAGAACTGAATACCAACCTAACTCCTTTCTGCACTGCATTGAGTTTCATCAACTCATCATGTAATGAAGCTAAATTTCTCATTTTAAAAAAGTTATGTCTGCACTTGAATTTCTTGGAATGCAAAGCTTTTTATGAGTTATTTCTCACCCAAAAAATAATTTACTAATTGTGTTTAAAATTATGTGAACAATTATGTATTTTTACATGTTTAAATATTCCCATTTTTTTAAGATGAGGTTGTTCTTTGTTTACTTAAAGGTGTCTGTTTTAAATTGCTTTTAAAAAATAATAACCACCAGGGGGCAGAGGTTTACCAACTGAGCTGTAAACTGATATTCTCTTGCAGTTGATGATGACTAAAACAAAAAGGAAAAACAAAAACGCTCATCTTTTTCAACTTTCATTTCAGCTTATTAGTAATAAAGAAAAATGGTAACAGAATAATATCAGCATTAATTCATTTCACTGAAATTTGGTTTTTCTCTTAAAGCTGTCTTTAAGTTTACTAGTTACCTTCAGCCAAAAGCTTTGATGATTGCTTTCAGTTTTACAAAGTTGTTTATAAACAGAAGAAGACATATAATTCTGTCAATGCCCAGTTTTTTGGGTTTTTTTTTGGCTCATTTACATTTTATCACATCAGTGTTTGGTTGTAATGTCAGATTGTCCAGTTTGACACAGGTGCCATGTAGTGCTATAAGCAGTGCATTGTTCCCCTTCTCCTCCCTACCATAGTCCTTTTATTCAGTTAGAGAACACAATTTCATCACACAATATTATCTTGGGTTGTGAAAGCTTATTTGGTGCTGAGTTGTGTCAAACAGCCTGACAAGTTTTTCTAACTCATTCTGACGAGTAGAAGAGGTAAGCTACGTGCAGTAGATTGCTCTTAAAAGTAGATCTGAACTCTGCGGATCAGACAGAGTTCGGAAGATCATTCTACTGATTTTGTGCCATGTTGTGACAGGAGCACTTGGTGTCTTTTGTTGGCAGAGCATAACCCTCAAAAAGGAGTGTAGCTCTGGATTAAGGAGTGAATGTAGACATCACCTTTCAGTTCAATTCAATTCAATTCAGTTCAAGTCAATTCAATTGAAACCAACCAACTCAATCTGTTGGTTTCCCTAAATAGGCTGTTATGAATTGGCTTTCATTATGGGTTTTTTTCTGTCTGTAAAGCGTCTTGAGATGGCATTGCCGTGATTTGACGCTATATAGATAAAGTTGAATTGAACATCACCTTTCTGTTCAACAAGTTTAAAGTGTCTGGGAACTTAGGACATTAATTGTTGAAGCTTGATATACTATTTGAGTTGCTCCATGTACATTCTCAGTTGTCATATTTTATGCTTCATAGTGCACCACACATAGACGTCGCTTGGAGAAGGCGGCATGTGTTGCTTTAAAACCTGGATGTACCTTTCAGCATTCACAGGTGTGCAAATTACCGATGCCTTGGGCACTAACACACCCCTATACCATCACAGATACTGGCCTTAGCTTTGTGCTGATTACAATCGGATAGACCTTGTTCTCTTTGTCCTCAAAGACACATCCATGTTTCAAAAACAATTTCAAATGTGATATTGTCACACCATCAGCACACTTTCCCACTTTGCAATCTCAGCATTTTTGGGTGTTGTTGATACTGTAATTCCTAGACTATAAGTCGCTGCTTTTTTCACACGATATAGGTCCTGTGGCTTAACATTGATTGGACAAATTAATTGATTTTTAGGCTGTAACGTTTTAAGGGGCTGTGTGATGCAGAGAACAGCACAAGTTCAGCCGCAGGAAAGTGACACTAAGAGCGACAATAAAAAAGACTGAGAAAAGTGTGTGACACAGTCATTCTGAGGCTATGTTATTCCAACACTGAAGAAGAAAACTTTAGTTATTTTTCTTCACAAGAGGAACATTAAGATAGTGAGCAATGTGATCAGCTATGTTACAGTCACTGTTTGAAATATAAAAAAACATTTCATTAAAAGGTTAAAAAAAAAATCTGTAAATTTTCCATGTAACAACATGGACACTTACGACTCATAGAAAAGCGCGACCTATTTACGTCCACATTTTTTTTCTTTTTTAATTTAGTGGGTGTTTTAATTTGCACTTGTAAATATAGCGACAAACTGGGATAACTGACAGTGATTTACTGAAGTGTTCCTGTTCCCATGTTGTAATTTCTTTTGAAAGGCCAAATCAGAGAAAAACATCTTCGTTTGGGGGATACCTGCTACGTGTGGACATGGCCTGAGCCTGCTTGTTTTATACTCAGTCATGACACTCACCTGTTTCCAGTGAACCTGTTCACCTGTGGAATGTTCCAAACAGGTGTTTTTTTTAGCATTCCTCAACTTCCCCGGTCTTTTGTTGCCCCTGTTCCAGCTTTTTAGGAATGTGTTGCAAGCATCAAATTCAAAATGATTGAATTTTTTTTTTTTTTTTAAATAGAAGTTTATTCGTTTGAACATAAATATCTTTACTGTTTTTTATTTAATTTCATATAGGTTCAAAATTATTTGCTTTTTTTATGTTTTTATTTCCAATTTTATTGGAATTGGGGTTGTATTCAAAAGAGGCATCATAAAATCATTGGAGAAAAGTAAAAGCTATAAAATAGGATACATTTTAATGTATGAGCTTATTATTTAAGAGTTCAGAAAAAAAGTGGAAAGTTCTGCACCAGATTTTCGTCCTTCGCCTCGAGCGTCTTCTTATTTTGGCTCCAAAAAAAGACCAGAGGCGATGACGATTCATGTCATTACAGGAAAAACTGGTCCATCTCCTCAAGCTGCTAAGTTAAATATTAGATGAATAGTTTTGGGGCATTTACATATATAAATATATACACACACACACATATGTATGTATGTATGTATGTATGTATGTATGTATGTATGTATATATATATATATATATATATATATATATATATATATATATATATATATATATATATAATCTATTGATACCTTTCATGAATTTTTTTAGTTTATCTGTTTACAAAGTTTCCAGTTTTAAGTACCCAAAATCTTGCTTGCCATTGAACGCATACGGACGCTATTTGCATGTCACCAAGCAGTCTGAGGTTTGTTTATCCATGTAACTCAGGCGGTGCCCTTGATCTGGTTTCAGACAATGGTTAGACTGGCTGTACCCTGTCAGAGACATCTCTGTCAGGTGACACAGCTGTGTTTACAGTTTGCAAAGCGTCTAAACAGTGACCGGTGTGTGTGTGTGTGTGTGTGTGTGTGTGTGTGTGCGTGTGTGTGTGTGTCTGTCAGCTTGCTCACATAATGAGTGGCTTCACCAGGTAGACGCCAACTGCAGACATGTCATTATATCTCTCACTACTCTGTCATTGTGATGGTATCTACATTAAAGAGGCGGGTGGATATGGACTGAAGTACAAGCTCAGTGTCATGCTTTATTTAATTACACAGGCCTGTATGTTAGATATGTTTATCCAAAGGCATTTAGCTAACCTAACCTGTTCCTGTTTTGTCTTTGTGTTAAATTCAGGTTCTACAGATAGACCAGAAAATGGACTCAGTCCTACGAATTCTAACAGAGCAGTTCCCACCCAAGTCGGAGCTAACATCCAAACCCTCCATCCGCAGAGTGACCATTCAGAAGCGGAAGGGTGCTAGCATTGATGAGGCGCCCTGACGTCACAGAGATGCTTGATATGATGTCATCACCACAGGACAATTCTCGGACTGAAGTTCACATTAACCGCCTCGTCCCCCAGCTTGGTGGCCATTTTGCAAATAAAGAGGTCTCAGTCTTCCAAAACACAGTTTTTTTTTCTCCTTTAAGCTCAAATTTCTCATAAACATTTTGATTCCTGAGACAAGAACAACTTTAACTTTCTACCTGTCCGTGAGTCGGCTTCATGATGTAGAGACCAAGTCGACTGACATGTTCCTCTGGACGCTTGAGTCTCTGTTCTGGTCTTGTTTTTTTTTTCTTTAGTTTGTTTTTCTCCTTCTTCTTCTTCTTCTTTTCTCTCAATGTAGCTTTTGTCTCTGGAACCAGTAAAATTGCCCCCTGCAGCATACAGGTATTACACTTATTCAAGCAGTGACACGCTCCATGAATTTATTTCACTACATTAGCCTCATAATCGCACTGCTCTGTGATGTTGATTTATGTGTGGCCTGTCACTGAACAGCATTCCTCTACTCCAAATATTATTCCAATGCTAACTAACCCCTTAATGAAGTAATGCTATCAAAGTACTCAACTTTCTCAAAGACTTAGAGAAAACCTGAAGGTCCAGAGAACAGAAGCATTCCTCAAATCCTTATGATTATCTTGGCACCATCAGCACCCACACAACAGGGTTATTTCCATAGACACATATCCATCCAGCCTGACTGCAGTTGGACTGTGACGACTGTTTGTTAGTAGTTATCGAATAACACGAGAAGAGAAAGGCATGTTACCTGTTGATTTTTGTCCTACACTAGAGACCGGAAAGCTGCAGTTAAAGAAATGCCACTGCAGAAATGTGTCTTGACTGGGTCCAGTGGCTGACATAGATTTACAGTGAGGGCAAAGCTAATTAAAAACAACCAAACTGCCGTGACAGGACCTGGTGCCATGTTACAGGAATACAGTCAGGAGTTATGGGTCAGTCTCCTGGTTTGCGCAAGGTTTGCACAAGGAGTTTTCATACAGTTACCAGTTTAAACCAGAACACACACAACAATCTGCAGGGCTATGCTGAATAATGTATGTTACTCTCGTCAGGGCGCTCATACATACTGCAGCGTTGGATTTGAATTAAATGTGCCCCATTAAATCTCTGATTATTTTTGTCTTCCTTGAGCTAATTAAGTGCTGAATTCCTGGTAAGGAGAGATTACCTACAGTGAGTGACTGATGATAAGAAACCGAGAAAAGTTGGAGAAATTCACACTGTAAGTTTTGAGAAGCAAGCGCATAAAAGCTTAGGAAATATCAGGAAGCCGCAGAGAAGTAGACAATGTTCAGACTGGGTTTCTGTACTTCTTCTGTGACAGAGGGACCGCCGAGGCATGTAAGAAGTAGAGAACAGAAAATAGCTCAACTATGTAGCCTCCAGTAATTACAGCATGCACATTCCTAAAAAGATGAATACACAAACAAAAGCGGGGTGAACAAGAGAAGCAGAAAGAGAGGAGACTTTTTCTCTGCACTAGTATGTACTTTCATTTTTTGCTGTGGTTAAAATTAGCTATTACTTATCTATTAAGTTGTTGTATATTAAAATTTGTGACAGACCTTCAAACATTTAAGCCTGTACAGTTTTCTAAGACTTGTAAATAGAAACATTGCCTTATTGCACTCTGTTTATAATAATGTGAAAAGATCAACCCAGAATGTGTTTGCTTGTTGCAGTATAGTGATATGCAGTGAGGCTTCTGTTGTAACAATAGATGGAAATGATTGTAAATGATATTCACACACATGCACGCCCTCTGTACTGTAGCTCTGCTGTAAATAATAAAACTGCTTTTCATTATGCTCTGACTTGCTCTCTTGGTTCGGGAGAAATCTGATTACCTGCTCATCTGTTCCATAATTTGCTTTCATTGGAGGGTGAAACCTGTCTTATGGTTATTTGGAGCTATTTGTTTAAGTCTCCAGCCAAGCTGGGTCAAGGTAAGTCATGTGCTGGCGCTTCCATCCAAACAAAATCTCCACTCTGTATTTAACCACAAAGGAGAAAGAGAATGAAGCAGAAACATGCTCACTGCGCTTACTTTAAAGTTCAGCATTCGACAACCCATTGAGTGAGGCATGTGGAGGAGGAGGAGAGTATACATCTCATATTACCACTCAATTATATTTGTCCTCAAAGGCCAAAAAATACTGGGGATGTCCCAAGAACAGCACTGAGAGAGAGAGTGAGAGAAGAAGGAGTAATGGGAGAGATATGGAGGAAAGTCGGGAGGGTAGCAATAGCATTATGAGTGCAAAGAGAAGAGTTTTTTTTTTTTTTAAATTAGGCGAAGGGACTGCAGGACATAGTCTGGCCGGTGCCTTTTGTCCTCCTTTGATTTCTGTCACGGCAAGGAGATATTGGCAGGGAGAGAAAAAGCGAGACCCCCATGGCAAGCTGCGTCTGCAGAAACTGCTCTGTGTCACCTTTTGCTCCTCTTTCATCTCAGAATGAGACAGAGAAGAGAGAGAGGCTTCCACTTCAAAAGACAGTTTGATCTCAGAAGTACACAGGAGCACCACCTAAAAGAGGATCTGAAGAAGCATTTAAGAGGAGAATATAAGGGGGTCACTGTCACAAATGCTGGACGGTAAAATCCTGCAAGTCTGTGTGGAGGAGGACCTCAAGCAACATCAGAGATGGTCCTGGTTGCCTTTGATTCTGCCCACTTATTCACATTGAGAACACAACATATCCTCACCGTGCTGCTACAACATGTGGGCTTATATATTTATATATTAAAATGAAATGTATACATTGATGCTTATGAGACTTCTGTTTTACATTTAACATAATGGACGCTATTATTTCTAAAGATGTTAATAAATCTTTTTTTTTTAAAAAACAACATTGCACAGTATCAGACTGAAATATAAGTCAAGTTGTAAAGTCTGAATCTTTATTATATACTGATATTCATATTTATATATGAAAAAGACTCTCAAGATGTAAATGAATAATAGAAGACAACAAAAGATAATGATGTCCAGCAAAGACGAACTAAAGAGCAAGCAAAACCATTACTACACCAAAAAGCCAGAAACAAAACACAATTTCAGTCTCACTGGAGACAAACTTCTTAGATTAGAGAAGAAACAAAAGAACAGTGATGGTATTAAAGGAAAGCAGATGGTGAAGATTACAAAGCAAAAGCTTTTATAGAGCAAAGATATGACAAAGCAGTTATTTAAAGGTCACCTAATCCAATCAGAAGGATAAAATCTTCTTTAGCTGATTTCTTTAGATAAAAGTGGACATTAAAGAGCACTGGGTCTGCTTTGAAATGGATAATTTAAAACACAAGAAAAAAGTCAATTTCTGAGACAATAACAAAAGTTACATCCAAATAATATTAAATCCAGTGAAATCATATCCAGAGGATGCTATTTGAACATTGTGCAATGCAGTGGTAAATAAAAAGCAACCTGATGTGGATTCAGCATTGTGAGTAACACTCTTGGCCCTACTTGTGCATGCAAAGTGCAGTCTGTGTGCACTAAGCTGATGTGTAAATGTTCAGTTTATTGGTTTGAATGCACTAATAGCCTCAACCATGATCCATGTTCTGATGTAGGTACAAATACCCATCTGTAATTAGGTTGTTTTCAGTGGGATATGTCTTATGTTTCCAGCTTTAAAATATATCATCTAAATGTCACCACAGAGGAAAAACTATTTTTAGAGTAAAACAGCTTATTTGTAATCATGAATATAGATTATGAGAGATGAACAACAGCACAAGAAGCTATTATTTAAAAAGATCAACTTAAAGTCAATCAGGTTCAGCTGAGAGGCAGTGGCTGGTGAGCGCGTGGTAGCTGGCGGGCGGTGGGTATGTGCCTGACCACCGTGGGGGGTTGCGAAGCCACCTGTCCAGGGAGGCCCAGGCTCATAGCGCCAAGCAGTGCTATATGAAAGCAGATATGTGTCGACAGGTGTGCATGTGTGTGTGTGTGTGTGTGTGTGTGTGTGTGTGTGTTTGTACTGTATCTTTTGGATTGTGACAAACAAAGTCATCAGCAGCTGATGCCAGCCTCTCTGTCAGGAGTTGTCCCCAAATAGCTGAGGCCAGCAGTTGCCTGGAGGACAGTTGTCGGAGCTCCGTCCCCTCCCCCACCTTTCACCAAAGACTAATTGGCGTTCTCATTTTTGGTCTTTGGTATGAGGAGATTCTGTTAACTCTTGTGTTTATTTATTTATTTTTAGCTTGATTTACTTTTAATCAGCTTAAAAACCATCACAGAACACTGATTCCAGAAGAGGAAAGAACAAAAAAATTCTAGCTTGCATAGAAACTGAAAATTATTTGTTTGACTTAATAAAATACAATTTAGTAATGTTAGTTTGATTGCGATTGTGTGTGTGCAGTTTGGCTGTGAACACTAGACACGAGCCGATGCTTCATGTTGCTCCTCTTAAATGTCAAAGCTGCTGTTAAGCCCTCTTATTAATAAGGTATTGACTGAGTTTCACTTGTAAAATCTAGTCTTAAACGGATAGTGAGCTTTACTTGTGGTTATCTCCGTATCCCTTCATCCCTAACTTAAAAAACCATCTTCGTAAGCAGCCTCTCTCACAACAATCACAGATACAGTATGCCCTTTGACCCGTTCCCTGTTCGGTCCAAGCAGGGTGACATCACCCCATGGGATAATAAATCAACCAAAGGCCAAGAGGTTAGATCGACCCCCTGTGACCTTTGGCCTTACAAGATTTCCCTCAGCCATATGTCTATGGCTTACCGTAACCCCCACTCATCACCGTGGCCATGCAAAGCTCGGCAGCCAACAACAACAGCTCCAACCATCCCTGTTTAGGTCCAAAGATCCGTTCGAGCTGCTCAGTTTCATGTCCTGGGTCCAGTAAGCCACAGAAACCACGCCTCAGCCTGGCTATGGTAAGCATGACCACTGCTAATGTGTTGTTCTGGCTGCTGTAGATTTCAGCAAAAGGACAGTAGGGAGTAGACATGAGGTGTGGAAGAAGGGGGGAAAGAAAGGGCTGTCAGGGAGAGGAGGGGGCGCTGCCTATATAGGTCATAATATCAGGGACTTTTCCCCCAGACAGGCAGAGAATTCCTGGCCAGAAACTGGATGGACTTCAGTGGTGGGATGAGGTTTGGCCAGCCGAGGCAGAATGTTAGGCATTGTGGACAGCTGCATCACTGAGCTACTGTATAGGAGAGAGAAAGGAGGTTGTTCATGTGAAGCAACAGAGGCGGTGAAGTATAGAAGCTCTGAATGCCGCTGCAGTCATATGTTTAGATTTCCTAAAGTATTTTGAATAAGAAAAGGGAAGTGAAAACAAAAACACGAACACAGGGTTTACTTGAAAAGCTTGTCAAGCAGTTCTGGGTAAAATGTTTTTTTTTTTTTTTTGTTTTTTTTACCAGTAATGCACGTCTTATTACAAATAAGGCAGATTCTCAGAAATGATGCAACAAGAATGAGGAGGAGATGCAGACAGCGATTCCTGTTCACCTTTTTTTGTACTTACACGTGTGAAGCTGGTAAGTATATGATTATCCATTTTATGCAGGTCTCTTCTCAATTAAATTTGCTCAAGGCCGCTGAAAATCCCCCACAGAGCAACATCTTATTCTGAAGAGAGTGAAAATTGAAAAACAGTGAAAAAACTGAAATTTAAGAAGCCAAAAGACCACATCCATTGCTGTCCAGCAGCAAAGTTTTCATTTGCTCAAGAGTCTGCTTTTCTCATCAAGTGTCATGTGTTGGAGAACATGTTCACTCTTTCTTATGGCAGGAGTCTTTTCAACACCAGAGCTGAGGACAGTGCAGCACAGAGCCTCCTGATGAGGGCAGCAGAAGCAGGACAAAAACGCAAAGAGGTCTGGGTATGTTCTCATGAAATGTGGGCTGATTTATTGCTCATGAAAAGTGGAAACTCAATGCATTTCTGGCAAATTTCCAAAACAACAGTGAGGACAGTTTTCCATTCTGTGTCATTTTAACCAGCAGTGCTCCCCAGTCATTGGTTTAGACATTCTGTGGATGCAATGTCATTTTATGTATACAGTGGTCAGTGCTGTAAAGTGAATAATTGCCAAACACTTCTGCAAATGTTACACAAAGTTGCATCATATGGAAATATTTTATGTCCCATCAAATTCCCATTACATCCTCACACACACACACCCATACTGTCATCATCTTAAGTGTGGAAAAAGCTCTTCAGCTCATGTCGTCCAGTTACTACAGACACGTGCAATGTTGTACCTTACTGTACAAACAACAGTAGCAAACGATTTTAGCCAAGCTAAGCTAAACATGCTGATAAACAAAAGTGGAACTGAAATTATGGGGAACTACAGGTTTTCCAAAGTGCAAACATTCCAGCACATTGGCAACATATTGCTGCAGTTACACATACACACTTTTCACTATTGAATTAATTAATTCAGTGGCTTCTTCCACCCTTATTGTTTCTATTGAAGCCTGTAAGAATCTCCTTGGTCAAGTTATTTACAAATCCCATTACAATTGTCCAAGTTTAGAGATGTTCTGAAATTCAACAAAAACTAAAATCTAACACTTATGTTGATGCGTGCATATAACAGATGTAGGCCAAGGAATGATTTGGAATGTGTTCACTGACCACTAACTCCATTGTATTTAGACAAAATAAACAAATATAAAAACTGAGGGCAGGAACACACTCAATGAAATGAACTGAAATCCCTATTTTACACATTTTGATTGATTGGAAATTTTTGATTCTACACTGAGGACCAGATTTCCGCTGCTCATCCATTGCTTACTGCTTTTCTCATGATGCATCTCATTTTTCAGTATGACATGGATCTATCTTCATAGACTCATTGTGTCTATGTAGCCAAACTGTTCCTAATCAAGCAGAATGAGATCTGGCAATGTTCTGCAGAAACATTCACCTCCTGCCTGCAAATTTCTCCCCAAGATACCAACATATGCCTCAGCATTAGTGGTCTCTTCAAACATATGCAAGTCATTTGCACGATGATCACCACTGCACTCCCATAACACTACAGATGCTGGTCTGAATTGACAACAAGCCATGAGTTTTCTCAAAAAGTAACTGAAACTTGGGACTCATCTGACCACAGGATATGTATCCACTGTATTTCTATCTATCTGAGATTAACTTCTCCCCAGACTACTCGGGGATGTTTCTGACAGTTTATGTATGGTTTTCTTATTAAGTGAGCAGATCCTGCAGCAGATTCTGTTAAGTGAAACTGTCTTTCCAAAGTGTTCCTCAGCTCATGTGGCTTTATTGATTATGGTGCCACTTGAGAAGCCGCATACATCCAACACTGGCATTATTCTTTGCCTGATTTTTCCAGAATTACTGACCTTCGTTTTTATGCTAAAAGAGCAAAGCTTTTTGTTGTGTTGGGAGGGTGTTGGAGGGGAGACTTATGGATGACTGAATGACTCACTGGCCAAGTTTGGCTCAAAGCAATAAGCCACACCCCTTGCTTTCTTGGAAAGACTTAGCCGCTGATGAATGTTTCTTTTATACCCAATTCTGACACCCTAAACTATTATGTTTACCCCATAAACTTTTCATCTAACTTTTTTTTTAGTGTTTTTGCCCCATCATAGTGTTATACATTTACAAACAATGAAGCTATACAGCAAAGACAGAACCATGACTGTGGACTAGTGTCTCCTACATAAAAAATAAGAAAAAAAAGTGCAGTTTTCTTTATTTCTGGAAACAGTTTTAGAATAATTCCCCACTTTTGTGAAAAGTGGATTTGAATGGTGAAATGGCTGAACAGTTGTCTGTCAATCACGTTAAGTGAATGGTTTAGAAAAATCAAGCTGATAACAATAAGAATACTTTTTATTTTGTGTCTCTATGAGTTTAACAGCTATTGATTTACTTTAGCTGTGATTTACCAAATAAATGTATTTAGATTGTGTTCTGCATTGCATTGCAGATTTGATGAATATATTATGCAATGCAGTTCCCTGTCATCTGGAGTGGATTATTTATATTTGCATGGTTTTTAATAAAGCAAAATCGTCCGTAACAGAGTCCTCGCCAAGAGGAAAGAAAAAAATCTCAGTACTCCTCTGCACAGATGTTCCATCTGGACGTTCGGGCTGTTTCTCAGCCAAATGCATTTAAATGCATCCCTGAGCATTCCTGACAGGATTACTGGGCCAGGTACCATCCACTGGTAAGGAAAGAAGGAGGAAGAGAGATAAAGGCAGAAATGAGTCAGAGTGAGTGTGCAGCATGGCCCGCTTACTTTGCACGTCTCAAGCTGCGTGCTTGAGCAGATTTGGATTGATAAAAGATAAAGGCTCTTTGATAGGCTGCAGGTGTGCTGCTTTAATGAGCATTACCCACCCCGCTCCCCCTTCCTTTCTTTTCCTCAAAACCGTACTGCCGATGCACATCTCCACATCTGTCGTTCAATGCTCTACAGCATCTCTAACCTCATAACCTTCCCCCCCCCCCCCCCCCCCCCCCCCGACCTGCCACTCAACCCCAGACTTTTCTCCGTTATAGACACGTACTTTGCAAGTTACACCACAGCACTTAAAGAACCAAAGGGTGTCAGTTCTGTGAAAGGGCTTTCAGGTATTGATCCAACCTACTTGGCTCACTAAATACAACCGAGTTATCCAAAAGAGCATCCAACGCCCTTTCACTTGGAGGATTCCAGACAGAAAAACAACAACAAAAAAAAGATTTGAATGCATCTTGTCTTTCTTGCAGCATCTTAAAAGTCACACCAGAGAAACAAAAGCACACGAGCAGAAAAGCAAAGAGAGATGGTAGATGTTTATTTGTGGGCACTTGCTTTCCTCTCATTCACAGCCTAAGGTGCCAGGGGACTGGCTGGATGACGTGGGTTGTGGCCTGAGCAGGAAACATGGGGAGGAACTTGTGGCTTTATATTAAGTGCTGGGGCGGTTAACAGGAAAAGATAACCTGTTTCTGTTGATACAGCAAGGAAGTGTGAATTCTTGGCACATGTGAGATGTCACAGAGAGGAACTGGCCGACGATGCAGTCCACATCTTTGACTGAGTGGATTACTGGAATTTCCTCGAGTTCACTGTGGTTTTGTTTGGGTGGCTGCGATGGAGTGCTGCAGGAACACATTCAGGAACATTACTGCCGTAACAGCAAAGGCGAGATGCTGTTGCATCATAGAGGACGCAGAGCAGTCTTCAGGAGCATCTCTTCTTTCATAATTGAGCAGGTCACGAGTGGAAATTTTCAGAAAAAATGTTTTATTTACAGAAAACATACTTTAGTTTGTAAAAAAAAAAAAAAAAAGTTAAAAATCTAATCTAAATGTAAATCTGTGTAAAATAATCTTCATTAGACACAGAGTAAAGAAAAAAGTTACAAAGATGTGTCACAGAGGAGTCTGATGAAATGGTGGCAGGATACATATAATCCATCTGACTTTCCTACAACGTAACATTTAGTGAGTATTATTACGTCAGTGTGGTGAGATTATAGGTTTACTTCCTTTTGCCTGAAGAACTAAGAAAAACACCCTGTTGCAATTGTGAAATAACAGGTTGTTGACTTGACTCTTTGGTGTAAATGTGCTGACTGTTTAGACGGAAAATAAAGTTTATTTAAAGTCCTGGTCCAAAGGAATGGGATCATTCTTGATGCATGTGCAGCATAGTCACACAAAAACTGCAGCCTTATTGCAATCACACTATTATTACAACTTCCAGAAAAAGATCATGTTAATTAACCTTTTTTTTTAATCAGTTTTATATAATTTCTGTTGTATATACATATTATTTCTTAGATTTTAATAGGAAAAGAATTTCTTCGTCATCATTGCTTTGAAAATACAAAAACATCTAAAAGCTGAGATGCAAATATATTTTTCAGACTAAAGTATAAAAGGTTCTTTATTTAAAGTAGGTATCACTGACTGAAACCCACACTTCTTCCTCTGCACCGTCAAATAAACACCTTGTCAGTCATTCAGTCAGTAAGTCAGCAGCTTAGTCAGTCAATCAGACACCCAGTCAGTCAGTCTGCTGTTTGGGCGGGGTGGAGGCTCGTAGACGGGGCCTTTTGTCTGGAGCAGAGAAGCCCCAGACACAACAGTGACCAGCCCTGGCCCCCTCACAATGGCTGTCCTCACAAAGGCCCACACACTGGGACAATGGGCCATGCTCAGAGTGGGGGTGGAACTGCTCTGCTGAGGTTACCCACCTGCACACTTCAAGACTGGACAATACCCACCCACACACAACACACAATTCCCTTTACCCACCCAGCTTTAAAACGTTACTGCAGGTGTCTTCCTGTGATGGTGGTACGAGGAGGAAGCAGGCAAATTGTGTGCAGTGAAAGCACTAATTAGAGTTTTACAGCTAAAGATGAGCCATGACATGTGGAAATGAGATGTGTGATGAAGTTACTGTAGGTGAAACAGCATCTAGCCTGGGCGGGATGAGGGAGGAAGAAATAAAAAAAATTTAAAAAAGAAAAAAAATTAATTTAAAAAAAAAAAAAAAAAAAAAGCATTTCCATTTTGTTTAGTAAACAAGTTTCTCTTAAATCCATTTTCTTTTTCTGAGAAATGTCAGTTGTTTGTACGTCTGTTATGGTTTCTGTTGTTTACATCTCAAAGTCAACATTGTTTTTTAAGTTATTTTAAGCTTGGATGAGCACCAAAAAAACCTTACAAGCATATACATGCGTATGTGTATGTATGTATGTATACACACACACACACATATCTATATATATATATATATATATTTATATATATATATATATATATATATATATATATATATATAATTGTATATATATATATATATATATATATATATACAATTATATATATATATATATATATATATATATATATATATATAAATATATATCTCCAATATTTGTACATAATCAGGAAGTCCTCAAATAATTCGATGAAAAAATGGATTTTGTGTCCTATGCTTTTTGAAAGGTTTGCAAATGTACTTGTAAAATTCATGTTAAAAGAAAAAAAAATTTTTTTTCTTTACATCTATGAATGTAGAAATTCACAGTCCTGTATGGATAATATACACTTCCTTGCTTACATTTACAGATGCTACTAAAACCAGTGGAACGAAAAAAGATGGAAGATGCAAATTTCTTAGTGGAAGCTGAATTCACTGCTCTCCGCTGAAACTTGTTTTCACAAAGCAACTTCCATGATGAGATGCTGAGTGTTACTGGCTGCAACAACTTTCTGCTTCCCACTGGATGAGCAAAATGTCAATTAACCAGCCCATTAGGACAATTAAAAACAAGAACAAGTAAAACACACACAAATAAATTATTTAAAAAAAAAATAAAATAAAAAAAACCCAAAAAAAAAACCCCACACACAAACACTGGGGGTGTCACCTGACTGAATCATCTTGCTTCCATGTACTCCTCACACACTGGTGCAACCGCATCCTTACAGCAATGCCAATAAACCACAAGTCAGATTGAATTTTCTCTTTTATTTGATTGCAACACATTTTATAACCACACATTACAAAATGCACAACAAATATTTAATCAGGCTCAGTTCGCAACCTTATAAGAAAAAAAAAAAAAAAAAAAAAAAAAACTACAAAAAAAAAAAAGCCTTTTACAAAATGAAACCATTATAATAAAGTAAATGCCACTTTGGATAACCGTAATCAAAAACCCATTTTTTTATTTTTAAATTCTACATAAAAAAAAAATCTTGACATAAATAAGTTAGTATAATTTCTCAGTGTTTTTACAAAATATGTACATAGGTACTTTGCAAAGATTTACACAAATACACAGGCATGGTGACTGCATTTCTGGGACGAGCTGTTCTCCGTCTCCATCCAGGTGTAGCCTGGTTTCTCTGAACATAAACCAAACATTCAGTTAAAGGGACGCTTTTAGATGCTCACACTCACATCCTCAGCAGGCTATTAAAGATGGGAAAAAAAATTCAAGCAACTAAGTTATCACAAAGTAAAACAATGTGAAGTCAATTAAGGAGCGCAGGCAGTGCCACACAGAAGCAACCAGGTATTTGGTATTGTAGGAGATCCAACTGTTTTCAGAAAACCTCCTCTCCTCAGAGCAGTTAAGGCTCATGTGACAATAGGAATACAGTTGTAGAGAACACAGCCTGTGCAGTTTGTATGTCCTTCAATATGCGAGTACCTCACAGCTCCAAATAGGAAACAAACAGAAGTGTTCAGAAGTTAGAGGGGAAAAAATATTCCAGGGTTCAACCGATGCTGTAAGCATCCCAAATATAAAATAAATAAGCAAATTTTTAGATTTCCTCCTGTTATTTCCTGTGTATTTAGATCTTAAAACAACGTGCTCGTGACGCTTGAAAAGCCAAAAATAAAAATGGGATAAAAAAAATTTAAAAAAAAAAAGCAACTACATTTGTACCATTCTTCACTGCTGATAGGAAGATGACGAAGTGAAGTTACACTGTCAAGAAACTGTTGAAAAAAATAAATGAAAAAAAAGGCCATGATTTTCTTTAAAATGTAGCAATTAGGGACTCTGAAAACATCACACTGCATTTAGAAGGAAAGAAAACAGCATTTTGGAAACAAATCTCAAACTACACTGCAAGTCTTCAAGTCAAATCATAATCCACACCTTTTTGCATAAAGGATTTGTTTTTAAATCATGTTTCTTATGTGCTACATTTGGAGAGAAATATATAAATTTTCATATATTTACACACAGGTAGTAAAAAAAAAAAAGAAAAAAAGAGACAGGAAATCAAACCTAATTGCACACTGCTACATCAACTGCTGTTAGAGGCAGTAACATTTAATGAGTGCCACAACTTTAGTGTTTCTATTCAGTGCTTCAACAGCGTCCTCCCCTGTCCTCAGGAGAGCTGATATGTTTCTGATGCTGCATAGATCCTCGTCCAAAAATTGGCCACATTGAGGTTTCCCACGTAGTTTAAAAAAATAAAATTAAAGATAAAAAAAATAAAATAAAATAAAATGATGAAAAACGAGGAAATGCATCATCAGCTCTGTGGAGCAGAAAAACAACAACAGGGGAGGGGGGGAGATATTGCAAGGTTATTATCAGACTGCGGACTGAATTTTGGTGCACAGATTTATTTAACATGCAAAAAATCAAAATAAATAAATAAATAAAATACTTAGGGTGGACCCCGACAAATCTATTTTACTGTTATCCCAATAAATTTATTAAAAGAAGAAAACAGCAATAAACACAAAGGAGGGGCTGTTTTGAAGACTGAAAACCAAATATTCACATACTGAATGACTGAGCACCACACATTTATTCTTTTGGTTTTATATTATAATAAAATCATATAAATTATATTTTAACAGTGCTACTTATTTTTAGAGGAGAAAAAAACAAAACAAACAAATAGTAGTTATGCTGAAAAAAAAAATTATAAAAACCTTTTTTTCTATAATTACTACTATGTAATGTGACGGTTTCCATGCCTAAAATACTTTTTTTTTTTTTTTTTTTTTTAAAGATTTAGCACTAAATTTAGACTTCTCCTCTGCAGATTTCCCATTCTGCCACTCCAGTGGACATTTCACACACATTCTCCCCTTTGCTGTGGCCAACAAGCCCACTGTTTTTCAGACCTGCACAGCTCCTTTTGCACTCTTCTCCTGCAGAGACAGATGTGTGTTGTAACTGTAGTGTGCAGTGTGTGTGTGTGTGTGTGTGTGTGTGTGTGTGTGTGTGTGTGTGCGTGCAGCAAGAGACCAGCCCCTTCCCGTCGCTGCTGTGCTCCGTGCAGAGGGCAGTGGCTGCTGACGTGTTACTACTACGCTGTTGTTCTGCACTTGTTTACAGTTCAGTCGGAAACTTGCTTCAGCAGAGGCAGACAGCGGCTGCTCTCAACAGTTTAAATGTGAAATAAGAATACCCTGGCGTAGTTTTAAGCCCGATTTCTAAAGGATATATGCTGAACTGATCCGAGTGCAAAAATAAATAAATAAAATAAAATAACAACTTAAGTTTGGGATTAAAAACGCCACTACAAACTGGCTGAAAACTGTCAGCTGAGACAACAAGTTAACTCTTTGTGATGAACGAGGCAGCTTAGTTTTTTATACAAAGCAGAACTTTGACGGGAACATTTGCACGATCATTTAAGATGGAAATTAAAAGTTTATTTTTCCAGAATTATGAAGTTGTTGAACTTGAATGAGACGACCACCTGAAAGATGGTAAACAGAATCATATTTTAAGTTTATTTTAGTCATCTTTCAGCTGCTAAATGGGGGACATCCCAGCTGGGGGAAAGGATGTATTTTCTAGCATGACCCTGGCACACCACGCAGAAATCTTTTATTTAAAACGTCGAAATACTTTTTCCTTACCGTTTCCAGTCCTCACGTTTTTCTCTTGGGACTCTTTCTGGGTGTGTATTCTGCGGTGTGGCTCAGGTTTGGACAGCTAACCTCATCTGGGCTGGTGTGTGACCTTTTGTTTTGGGTCGAGGTGTCTGCAAAAAGCACAAACATACCGTCAAAAAAGCGCAGAAAATAACTCGAGGTGATTATGTTTTATATCCCTTCGTCTTTATGATAACATTTCTGGCTAAGTCTTGTTGTTGGAGCAGCCTGCAGAGTGAAATACCAGCAGTGTGACCAGTAAGCCCCTGTCTGGATATGTTACACAGCAACGCATTCGGGTGAAAACGGAGGTAATATGATGCAAATGTAGTACCGTGACATGCAGATCTTTTCCTCAGGCCGGTGCACTGTTCTGTGCACCCCATCTGACCGTCAGACCTGTGGGTATCTTCGCTTGGAGTCATCACAACGCAACTATGATTCCCGTTTAGATCCACATTGTTATTCCCAGAGCAGACGCCTTTCTCCTTCCGCGGCTGCCGGTTGTAGAAATCTGGGACTTCGCTGCAATCCACTAATTTCCACTCCAGCCTGCCGTTGGCCAGCGGCTTGTGATTGGCGAAGTCGAAGCCCCACTTGGCGGAGGCATCCTCTTCCAACTCCCGCAAATGTCCATTTAAATCCCTCTTTAACTCTTCGTGATCCACGGGGCCGAAGAGGTTTCTGCAGGCAGACGGTTTCGGGTGCTCCGCCACCCGAGCGTCCGTCCGCTCCAGCGTCGGGCTCCCGTTTGAAAGGCGAACATCTGACATTTTACCCCCCGAAAAGACGACTGAATTTTCAGGCAGCCGGGAGCGTCCAGTTTAAGAGAAAAACACACTGCTAAAAAAAACAAAAAAAAAACAAAACAACGGGTATCTCCTGGTCACGGGGAAAAGATCCGAAACAGGCGTGAAACGACTTCTGCCATGCATACGTCGTGCTCAGAGCGCTAACGGCTGCGGCGTCCTGGAGTGGAAAAGAGTTTCCGCAAATCATCAAAACAAAGTGCACAGGAACCGAAGCCGTTCTGTCAATTTCTCTGCACTGAGAGAAACAGCAGACAAACCTCTCAGTACCCAATATGGCGATTGAGAGATGTAGAGGGGACTGAGAGGGGAGGTTGACTGAGAGACGGAGGGAGGGAGGGGAGAGGGGGGTATGATTGACACACAGGGCTATTTAAATATGAGAAAGACCGCTCATTGGTTAGCGGGCTTGAACCCGCCCACTTTTTAAGGTGGACCACCTACTTACGAGAGCAGGTTGAAATACATTTAAAAATAAGATATTTAGAAATGTATTTTTAATTTTGTATTATCTATATTCTAGATATATCTATCTATCTATCTATGTATATCTATCTATCTATCTATCTATATATATATATATATATATATATATATATATTTATTTATTTTCTTATGTTTATCCTTTTTAGTCTGTGACAGAGGTGAAATCACGTAATTTCATAAACAGGAGTGCTTATGCTGACCCCTCCCTTATCCAAAAGCACTTTACAAGAGGCTCGGTGCTCTCAACATCAGTCCCACCTCCTAGCTGTTGTCGGAGCAGACGTTCACTTCTGCTCCATGACCAGACTCAAAGCTGCCACTGAATTATTCTGCAATGGCTTACTGTCGGATATGGATGCCTATGAATGTAGACTTTACACAAAAGCATTTAGAATTCATGTTTCAAATGTAGGAACACTGTTTACTTGAGCTGTTATCGCGTACTGCGAGGAAAATTACACTTGTGCATAAGTACACTATTGGTTGAAATTCTTTTTTGTTTTGCATCTGTTGCACTGCATTTCGCAAATAGTCTGAGAAGAATATCTTTGCACAAAATAGACCTCCAAAAGAATTTATTTCACAATATTGGTGTCTTTTCTTATGTCATTTTCCCATCTTGACCGTATTGAATAGGCTATAATCTATCTATAATCTATCGGAAGCTTCACAACAAACAAACAAAATGTGATCTGTTGAAACATATTTGTTTAAAATAATTATACAGAATCTTGCATTTGCAGAACTATTTTAATTTTTTTTTCCTTGTGAAAATTCCACCTTAAAAAAATGACGCTTCTGGAAATAGTTGGATAAGCAGCTATACTCAACACCAGAATGAAAACTATTAAATATTTACTAACTGGGGAAAAAAACAAAAGAAATAACAATAACTTTGACCAATTCTACCAGTTACAAAAATGTTTTAATTCTTTCTGCTTTTCACTTATCTGTACCTTGTGGTGAAGGTTATTGTCACGACACACACCCTGTCTTCATCACAACCAGATCCTGGTATAAAGAGTGAATTTCAGAAGTAGAAAACCCCAACACATGAAAAATTAGTGAAGGAGAAAAACATAAAAATCTAATTGGGAAAAAGAAAGGCAATGAAGAGATCTTAGCATAGTAGAAAGTAGAAAATCTTATTTACACCACACTGAAAACGTTCTACATGTACAAAAAGTCCTGCACCAAACTTAAAAAAACACTACAATTCAGATGAATTCTCAATTAGTCATGCTTAAAAATGTAGTCTAAATGCTACAAAAATTTGTCATAATGATCAAAATGTATCTTCTGTAGGTTACACTTGTCACAATTGAAAAATATTCCAGATGTTAAGAACATCCAGTATTAAAATTATTTGTTTGCCTCATTCTCAAGTTAAAACTAATTAAAACAAACTGTCGAACTGCAACAGACGCAAAACTATTTTAGTGAAAAATGATGCAATTTCATTTTGCTGAGTGCAATTATTTACTTTCAGGATCAGAGCGGGTTATGTGGAGCGGCTGACGTTGCCAGTACACCACCACAAGGACAATGTTGCCCTCCAGTGTTCAACTGTAGTTTTGAAGCAGCACAAAGTCAACAGAAAACAATCTCGCTATTAAATACTTTTTTTTAATAAAAGTTTAACATGTTTAACATGTCTGTACATTTCCATATTAATATAACCATCACAGAAAATCCTTCTAATAAATATATCAGTCCAAAGTCTCTCTGCTGTCACCAGGTGAGTTTTATTGCCTACTTTCCCCATAATGTCCATTCGCCTACTTGCCCCCCCCTTACTTGATCAGGCAGCCTCAGAGACTGAGCCATTTGATGATGTAGAAGTTCCTCTTGCCCACTCTGAGCAGTGAAAGTCCATTTGACAGGATGTGGAGTTTGGGGACAAGTACCTGCTCTGGATTGTTGGCCCGCTTGTGGTTGATCCACACTCCTCCATCTGATACCATCTGATACCTGCACGCCAACATTTACAGCTGATTAGGACAAGAGTAGGACTAAATATCCCATGTGAGGTAGTAAAAAATAGCACCAACTGATTAACTAATTCTATTTCTACACTATTTATGCAAACTGTACAGCTACGTTTTTTTCCCCATTGTGTACTTTAGTTTACTTTTTAAACATTTGCTTAAGGGGAAAAAAAAATCTTACTAACAATGACCCAATATAACAGTGACTGCTATTTGTATAGTCAGTCCAGTAGAGAAATGCAGGAGGTTGCAAACACCACACATACTTTATTTACACCTTCACAGGTACATCCAATGCAGCCTGAGGACAACGAAGCATGCATCACCAAAACACTGCACACCATCACACATAGGTACATTCACCGGGGTTACTGCGTAAACTAAATTAGCAAAGACCCTCTAAAGACAAAGACAAGCAGTCCTCGACATGAGGTTGGTCAGCCAATAAACTGAGATGTTACTTCTGCAGGGGTCTTTTTTTTTTTTTTTAAAAACACTGAAATCTAAAGTTTATGCTACTTACAAAACAGTGTTGGGAGTAATACATTACAGAAAATATATTTCTTTTTTGGGTAACGAAGTAAAGTAACACATTACTCCTAAAATATAAATAATGAAATTACATAAATGTAGGGAAGGACTTATATGTGTTACCTAAGTCATGTTTGTACTGTGTGTGAAGTTCTGATCTGTTTAGGTAGCACGTGCACGCGCTGCTTACGTGTCCCCTTGCCTGGACACGTTGCCATAGAGATGGATTTGAGCGAGGACACTGCTCATGTGTCCACTTTTAGACTTCCCAGAATGAAACAAGCTAATTTATAACGCACTAGAGTTTTTATTCTACTGAAATTTCTTTTATTTGACTTTACAGATGAGTAGAAGATAAA
Organism: Telmatherina bonti; assembly: GCF_933228915.1. Lineage (NCBI taxonomy): Eukaryota > Metazoa > Chordata > Actinopteri > Atheriniformes > Telmatherinidae > Telmatherina > Telmatherina bonti. The sequence goes on along the minus strand of NC_136620.1, from coordinate 23,784,868 downwards.
TCCTCTTTCAGGAAAACATCAATACATCTAATTTACAGCAAACGTGTAGTTGATGCAGATGGAACTTCAGCCAAATGAAAATGTAGCATTTTAGTAGCATGTATCATCACAGCATGAGCTCATCACAGCTTCCTCTGTCCTGTTGGTGGATTTTACAGAGAAGCATTTTTCCTCCTGCGGACAGCAACATCCGCATGCCGTACGCTCCATGTAAATGCACAGTAAATAACAAACAGGTAAGTAAAGTAATAAGTAGTTGTAATATTTTTTAAATGCAGTAATAATTCAAGTAACCTCATGAAAATTTACAGAAGTAATGAGTAACTATTTACTTATTTTGAGTAAACCTCCAACATGGTTACAAAACTAAGCTAACTGAGCTTAGCATGCTATTAAGATGGTTTAAGTAAAATAATTACTTTTTTGCCTTCATATGGTAGATCAAAGTTTTTTTTCAAAGCTAATTTCTTAAGCTACATTAATAGTGAAAACATAAGTTACAATGAGAAAAATATCTTTGCAAAATCTCCTTTCCCCTTCATGGAGAGGAAAACACTGACAGGTAATCTTGCGATTCAAAAATAATGTACTGGTGTTTGGTTTAATGAGGTATTTCTTAAGCCTGTTGTAAACAACGTGAAAAAGACAAACATCAGCCAAGCAGGACTTTCTTCTTGTGGGAAGACGTGTCTTTAGTAGGACATTTGATGTAGACGTAGTTAACGTGAAAAAACGTGAAGACAGTATTTGCTGATGCGTGGTGGAATGGATAGTTTCAATAAACAGCTGATCAAGATGGTGAAAAAGTATGAAAATGTATACAACACGTGGCTTTTAAAGACATGGTCCTCCCGGGTGTACAATCCCACCGTGCCGCAGAGAAAGTTTTTCATTCAACTGCTCCTTGAACTAAAAACTTAGCAGAGTTTTTATAAGGTGCCCTGATTTTGTCACATTGCTATACTTCTTGTTTTGTCTCATAAACTGTCTTTTTTTTTTTTTTTTCTTTCTCAAGTGTTACACACCTGTACTGTGCCCAGGACAAAGTTTACCTGAAGGACTTTTGCATCAGTTTTAACGTGAACATGGTGGGGCAGCTGGTTTAGACTCATGCAACGAGATCAAGCTGTGGCGATATTTGTCATTTAAGTGAGAAGTGAGCGAGTGTTTTGCAGGTACAAGGCTGAAGTCTACAAGACAGTGAGCTATTCAAATTTCTTTTTGTGACCTGTACCTGTGACCAGTAGTACTTTTTAAAAGTTTTATTTATTTTGTGTATTTGTGTCTTACTTTGATAGTATTTTTAATGCTAAAAAGTGTTCTTTGGTTTATTATTATTATAATTAATAAGAAAAGCAGCAGCGCATTAAGCAAGCCAGAATGATGTCCAAGTCTGAAAATATAAACATGCCCCTGCAACTTTTTGGGTATCCAGTGGAAACTGAGTGGAAGACAAGACACGGACAATATAACCAGGGTCAGAAAACGATGAAACGTGCTGAAAGTATTGCCATAACACCGGATGACTGGACATCAAGAGGTTTGCAAAGCTATTTTACAAACACAGGGGAGGTTTTACAAGCAGCTGCAACTGACTGGGAGCTTAAAAGACCAAACCGTAGCATTGCATCATACTGTCACTGATGATACACGTAACATGGAAGTGGCTGTGAACAAAGCAGGGTTGGAGCCACACATTTAGTGCTTTGCACACACCATAAACCTTGCAACCCAAGCTGGCCTCCCTGTTCCCCACATCAGTCGTTTGCTCAGGCCGGTGACACTTGTGGCTGCTTTTTTTTTTCTTCCCTCATCGAAGTTCAACTGTTACCACGTTAACGTCCAAGAAGAAGCACCTACAACTGCCATCACACAAATTAATCACGGACGTTACGACACAATGGAACTGCACTTTGCATATGCTGGCACGTTACCCCGAGCTGCCATCGCAGCAGCTCTCACCAGCCCAAAGATAACCGATACAGATGTAAAGACCTTGTGAGGCTGCCGCACCCTTCGAAGACAGCCTGAACCTGAGGTTCTAGACCAGGGGCGTCAGAATCCAGTCCTCGAGAGCCGGAATCCGGCAGGTTTTTGTTGTTTCCCTCCACTAACACAGCTGATTCAAATCAATGGATCCAGCAGCTTCTTGTCAACCTGTTTAAGTGTCGGTCAGGTGTGTGTTGGAGCATGGAGACAACAAAAACCTGCAGGATACTGGTCCTCCAGGACTGCACTTTGACACCCCTGTTTTAGACTCTACCTCAGCTAGACCATCACCAGGGTGAGGTTGTCTTCCTCAGGGTATAGAACAAGGCAAAACAGTTTGAGGAAAGTCAGGAATATATGTTTCAAGTTCAGTCGTTTTCCGTATGCTGTGCATGTGTTACACAATTTAATTGGTTTGCGTTCCCATTAGCAACTGAAAAAGAGCAAGCGTAGAGCTACTCCTTATTTAGCACCAGTCCAAGTCTGAAAACACCAAATTTGTCCATTTGTTTGGAAAACACAGCTGAGGACAAGGAAGTAGAGGAGGCTGCGAGAGCATATGCCCCATAAAAAGAACACTTGATGACCTGCTTGAGAGCTTTTTCTCTACTGAACAAGACCCAGCCCTTTTTTTGTTGACTTACATCTGTTTTCTCTGTGCGCATGTGGTTTTGAGCAGCCAGCATCAATCTGAGCAGACATTAGCTACAACAGCGACTACGATACAACTAGCTGTTATTATTCTGACCTAAACTGCACAAAGAATTTAGATGGCCTGACATTTTTATTTTTCTATTAATCATTCTGCATATTAACATGTTTCATGTAATTTTAAATAATGGATTAAAAAAAAAAAACTGCACATCATACAGATTACTTGTAAAACTGGATCTAGAAAGAGAATTACAGGGTCACCTACCCTCTGGGTCCAGCCGGGATTGCGTTGACCCTGCGACAGGCATCTATTACAGTGGTGCCTGGCTCCAACAGCAGTTCATGGAAGGGAGCCTCCCTGAAAAGCTCCTGAAGCTCCTCATCCCTCATTTCTTCCAAGGCCTGCACACTGCTGTGATACAGCGCATTGGTACATCTACGGGGGATAAATGTGAGTAAACAGAAGCTTGAAACTTCACTGTGAAGACAGTAAAGTTTCTGCCAAGTGCTGGCAGTTCCAGTTTCTGCTGTTATTCCACACCTGTGAGTCACTGCTGAATAGAACTGCTATAAATAGAGGCATAGGACATGACTATATATTAAAGAAACAGAATCTGTGCACACACACACGACCTTTCTCACCTCTTAGCGCTCTCCAGGCCCTCCTTCCCATGCACCAGTTTGGTCACTTCTGCAGCCAGACGTTTGTGTGCGAGACGTTTACTTGGATCCTCTCTCTGCTGCTCCATCAGACGCTCCACCTCTGGCAGAGGTAGAAAGGTGAACAACTTCAGGTACCTACAAAATATACCACCACATTTACTAGATTGTTTCTTCACCAGCAAAGAACGGCTTTCAAATCTTCTAAATGTATCCGAAGGTAGCAGGTCAACAGACAGGATTTCCACATACCCCTCCACGCTGGCATCAGGCTGCCGAAGAAAGAACTGGTAGAGTTCAAAAGGTGATGTTTTGTCTCTGTTGAGCCAAACTGCGTTGCCCGCAGTTTTCCCCAACTTGTCCCCAAAGGAGCTGGTTACCAATGGGATGGTCAGACCATACACCTCTTCACCAGTCACTCTGTGGAGAGAAAAGGGGGTGAATGTGTCCAAATTACAGGGATAGTCAGGACTTCCATACACACACGGTAGAAGCCGTAGATTTGTCCTGACTGACTGCAGACTCCCTCCAGCTCAGTCTTCTCAAGATAAATTAAAAAAGAGAGAAGTTCTTGATTATGTCTTAGTGTCACATAATTCTCACATTAGATGTGATCAGTCACCTGTGGGACAGAGTAAGCAAACTAAATATGAATATATATATATATATATATATATATATATATATATATATATATATATATATGTATAAATACAGCCTAGTCATGAGTTTTCTCATTGCAGAGTTTAAAGGAAAAGTCAAACCAAAACCTACTAAAATGAATTGCCAGAAACATTGAGAAGTGTCAAAGCAAGTAAAAGAAGAAGCTGCGTTTTTTTTTAAAAAAAAAACAACAAAAAAAACGCAGTTTTAAAGAAAGTGAATCTGCTTTTAAAAAAAAAAAAAAAAAAAAAAAAAGCAGATTCCCTTTTTTAAAACACTCCAAGCAGCCAAGTGCTTTACACATGTTCTCCTTAACAACGTGGACAGAACTTAGACACGAGAAATCACAAACCTGCAAACAATCTACAAACTAAAATCTCTTTGATAAGATGCTTACAGAACTGTAGTGTGGATCCTAAAACAACTCAGCATTTGGAATGTAAACACAATGTCCATGATAGACAATAAACCAGCTGATTCCCAGACGAGGCCTGAAATGAACATTTACTTGTGAATGTACTCGTGGCCAGACATCAAGTTGCCCAGCTGGTCGGTGCCTCCGAGCTGAATCTTGCAGCCGTATATTTGGTTCAGATGGTAGAAGTCATAAGCTTGGAAGACCTGGTAGGTGAACTCTGTCAGGCTCATACCGTCTGCGCTCTTCAGGCGGGACTGAACGCTGTGGCGGCTGAGCATGGTGCCCATCCTGAAGTGTCTCCCGGCCTGCGACAGAAACCCCACCACATCCCAGCTCTTATACCAGCTCACGTTGTTCAGCACAGTCACTGTTCCCAGCCTTCTGGAGCTATGGTGAAAATGCAACTCGTGGTTGGTGAAAATCCTCTGAATGCTCTCTCGGATGCTCTGGGTGTTCGCCTCCGCGACATCCGGGGACAACCGCTCCCGCTCGGTGGTCTTCCCGCTCGGATCCCCGATCTGCGCCGTTGCCCCTCCGAGCACTGCGAGTATATGATGCCCGGCGCTTCGGAAGTGCAAAAGAGCGATGATGGCTAGCAAGTTGCCCACGTGGAGGCTGTCGGCCGTGGGGTCGAAGCCGCAGTAAACAGTCTGAGGAGCGGACTGCAGCAGCGTGGGGAGCTGCTCCTGCGCTGCCTGTTCTGGGAACGACGCCTTCAGAACGCCACGTTTATGTAAAGAGAGCAGCAGACCGTCGTGTAGAGGGGGAGAAGAGTGTAGTTTAGATTTGACCATGAGGGCAAAACGCAATCGCTTCAGTAAGGGTCCATGCTGCGATGCATAACTGCAGATCTTCGCTACGGACGCAGCCATGTTGGACAACGTGACAAGAGAACGGAAGAAGAATATTCCGGATAGTTTGGCGGGAATAGAGCGCCCTCTAGTGGCCCAGTGGTCTCATAGCGGGCAGCTGCAGCACTGACCTGCTGCCAGGAAAGGGTTGATTATACGTTTGTTTTTTTGTTTTTTCATTTTTTATTACACAATTGAACAAAACATACAGAACATAAACTGATCAGTCAGGGGGTCAAGAATTAAATGAAAATAGGTACAAAAGAATATGCAGGCCCTGGACAATACAAAAAAAAAAAAAAAAAAAAAAAGGAGCATCTATACCTGTGTATACATCTATACATATACATAGCATACAAAGTATCAGTGAGAATATGTCAGTGAAATAAGAATTTGTCCAATATTCCCAGTTTTTAAGCCCTTAGGATTTTCAAGATCTTTAATTATGGTGCTGGATTGAAAAAAGTTCTTGTAAAAACATTGCAAAGCTCGGCTTGCCGTTAGCCCATTTCCTTTTATGAATATGAAACTTTCCCATGAGTATAACAATTTGCACACAAAATGTCAAGTTCTTTTTCTGGTTGATTATAGGTTCAGTTTGTACCTAATTCTTCATTTTATTATTAAAAATCAAGAATGGCTTCACTAAAAACGTACTTTACCGAGGTCTAATAACAGTCTCTTCAAAATGAAAGGATGCTTTGTAGCTAAGAATGAGTTATTTATAAATACATAGGTGGAAGTGGACCCAACAGAAGTCTGTCATGTTGCAATGCCATCTTTTTTGAATAGGGTAGTCGAAAGGAGACACATCTGTTAAACTAACTCACAAGGTGGGAAGGTGGATTCCTTATCAAGCCACGACAATTGTGTGCTGATGCTGCAAAAGAAAAGACGAAAAGAGCTCGCAACCTGTGATCTATTGGTCATGCCTTTTCTGACTGGTCGATTATGATGAAAATATTAAGAAAAATCTACCTCTTTTTGAACAAATAAAACTTGCAAAATTGCTGGATGGGATTTTGTCACTGTGAATGTTCACACAGGTTTGACATTGAGTCGATAAAAAATATTACCATGAGGATTATTCAGACAAAATATTTGGAGTAGGCAGGGCCGGATTAAAAGTGCGCAAGTCCCTGGTCCTGGAGTGTTCCAGGGGCCCCCTTCCCTACTGCAACATTGTAAAAATTGTTAATGATACACTGTGAAACTACATCTCTAACATCTCTCAGCCAATGGTACCAGTAGCAATACACTAGACACTGTGGTGTAACTATCTGGCTTTTATGTACATTTTGTTTAAAGTCCAAAATGTTGGTGTTTGCCCTACATGGGCCCCAAGTGGAAGTGGGCCCCTGGGCCTGTGCCTATAATGCTCATTGGATAATCCAGCCTTGGAAGTAGGTGTGTAAAAGCCTTTAGAGTGGTCACAAGGTCCAGTGTATGAAACTCAAAGCTGCATTGTAATTTCTGGGAAGGTGATGCCTTTAGGGCCTTTTCCTTTGTCCAGAAATGTTTTTTCCTGTTAAAAAAAAAAAAAAAAAAAAAAGATTACTGACACCTTTCTCAAGCCATCTGTATTTTCTATCCAAAATGTGTACATTACTGTCCTCAAAAAAGTGTCCCTTATCCTTGCTGTGTAGATGGACTGCTAAACATTTATTTATCTCTCTTTTGTGCCATGCATCTTTGAACTGGTTGTTTAGTCTCTTCCTATAGATGTCTGAGTTTGTTGTAAAAATAAATATGCATACATTATTTTTGTATTTACTAATAATTTGCTAGTCTGTTAATAAAAAAAAAAAAGTACTATATAGTCTTTTGGATCACCCTTTTTTGGATCTTGAGATATAACTTCTGCTTTCATCACATTTGGGCTGAAGGGCTGACAGAATTTCGATAAGTCTTTTGAAATTGAACAGATTTCTGGTCAATATGTGCAAATCACACTGACTGCATGCTGTTTCATTTAAAACCCACTGTGTATGTGTTGGAGAAAGATAAATAAAAAGTAAATTTAGTTAAAGTGGCAAATTAAAAATGCAGTAGATTTTTAAAATCATTTTTATTTTTAAATCCATTCAATGTCAGTTTCTCTTATTGTTTAAATGACTAAATGTACATTCATTGAACATTTACAGTATTGTTATCAAGCCACAGAACACACTGACAACACAACCAAAAACCTTAAAATCAAACTCCATGAAGGTGTAAAAAAAAAACAAAAAAACAGTAAAATATGTAATTCCTATGACTGCTGCCCCCCACCCCAGTTAAATTTATTTAAAAAAATTATATATGTATATATATATATATATATGTATTTATATATATATATATATATATATATATATATACATACATACATAATATATATGTATATATATGTCATTGTTGTACTGATGGCAGAGCACTAAAACCTCACACTAGAGTGAACAAGACAGAGGGGAAAACAGTACCTATATATCCTGAGCTAGTGCAATAAAGGAAGACTACGATTCCCTGATACAAGTGAAAAAGTCCCTTATCGTTTCTACACAGACATTTCTAAGAGTTAGGCTACTTCACAGATTTACACGACTTCTCTTCTTGGGCCTTGTTTTAGTGTTTCACCTAATTTCAGTTTAGCTTTTAAAAGTTTGTCTTTTCTTGGAGAAAATCCTTCATTATAACCAACTAAGTACATTTTCCTAAATCTAGTCATATTTCCTTCTATAGAGAAGACAATATGTCCCAAAAATCACTGAAAAGCTGACAATTCATAATTTTTTCCAAGTGTGTGCACAAGTCTTTATTTCTTTTCTTTTTTTTCTTTTTTTTTTAAATCTCTGGTGTTGGCATTTTCACACACTAAGGCACACATTGTTTGTGGTTAAACGCCAAGCATATCTGAAAGGTAAAAAGAGCAAAAAAAAAAACAAAAAAAACACTGGGTTGAGTTCAATGAATTGTCTGCATGGGACTGACACTTTGTGACATAAAATGATCGGTAAGGAGAGGCAGCTTGAAGGTCAGTAATCTACTCGTGGCAGAGGAAACGTTTGGTGAGAGAGTACGATATAGCAGCAAGCGAAGAGACAAAGTTAAACAGAAATCAGGATTACAAAACATATTCTACATTTACGTTACTGCATTACCTAGACTGTTATTGGCATGTAAAATGATGGCAATTTTTTGAGTGCATTGAGTTTCTCTGACAGCCAACTGTGATATGATGTTTCAGAAAAGAAATTCATGGTTTTTCTGTTGAGTAGGCATCTATGGAGCAATTTTATATTATAAGATTCATCTCTGTGCATGTTACTCCATTTGCACTCAAATATGCAACCTGAGAAAACTGTATCAAAAAGAGGAGATCAGTCTTGTGTGATCAGTGCTAAAATATAGCTACATCTATTAAAGATCAACATAGTCAAGTTTTAATTAACCACCCAAAGTTGAGAGCTAGAAAAGCTCTGCACAGCCTGCTTCTGTTTTCAGCTCAGATCCCACAACTTAATTCAACAAGTAAATGACATATGGCTGAAAAGAACTGAACACATATTAAGGTTTTGATTATTTTTTTTTCCAAAGATAGCAATCAGCTACAGGAATGTCCCCGCCAGGGTTCAGATATAAGGATATTTAGATTATCATTTGCCCTGTTACACCTTAAATCTATTTACACTTCACTCTTACATTGTGCTTTTGCAAAGAAAAAGCATCCAATTTAGCCATACACATATACTTTAGTATAAAAATATGATCTAATTCAATTAAGCAAAAAGAAAATACAGTACATGAGTAAATTTACCATAAAATTTGAGCGCGTTTACCAAACTGAGGAATACAAAAGTTGTTCAGTATTAGTGCCTTTTGTACATCAAGAGTTAAAAGTTGGAGAAAGTAGTTGATATTATCACACATATACATATATATACATGTGTGTGTGTGTGTGTGTGTGTGTGTGTATGTGTGTACACCCCTGTGGTGGCCCTTCAATGTGGCATGTCCTTATATAAAGGGCAGTGTGACAGCAGAATGTAGGAGTGACCTTTTTTTTTTAAGCACATTCTTAAAAAAAATATCAAAAGGATGCCACATAGAGGTATATGTAGGATTTTCATTCACTGTCAAATAGACTGTTTGGGAAACGTCATCAGCTTCATCATGTACACAATTAAATCAAAGTCAATAGAAACTAGAGGAGAAACGCACAACTCTTTACACTCAAACTGAAACATTTGTGAGGGCAAAAACAGACAATTAACAGTAACTAAACAGAAGCATTTTTAAATTAGTTTTACAGTGGAAAAAAAAAAACATTTCATTTGTGATCATCAGAAAAAAATGTGCAGAATAACACAGAAACCACCAGAGTTCAGAGGTTTGTGGAGGCAACTCGCTGACAGATTGACATGAACTGCTTGAGTTAACTTCTAGCTTGACGTGGAGCTGCGTTAAGGTTGCAATGTGATTTCAGTTCGAGTTAGCCCTTAAAATATGAGGACACAACACAGGATGGAGTGTCAAACATCTGTGCATGTTATTAGTGAAAAAGCTTTTTCACAGACACCAAGTATTAACATACCCCAGGTGTGTTTGTGCTCCAGATGCGTCATGCGGTGCATGTACAAAGTGAGACTGTGCCTGTGGTTAATTCAGTCTTTTTAAAAAAAAAAAAAAAACAAACAAAAAAAAAACACTTCAGCTCTTCTACACTTTTCTACCCGAGTGTAAACCGACTACTGTCTGTAGTTTGTGATCTTGATGTGGGTTTTGTCAGAGAGGAGAAAATCTAAATGATAGTTTCCAAGGAGCAAAGCAAAAAATAGCTTAACTGACATAAAGTACACATAAACAATTGTGTTCAAGAACCTGGTGACACCAGAGAAGTGTCTGCTTGGACAAAGAAGAACATGCCGGAGGGCTGATTTTACTGATAACCATCCCCTCCTTTCATTGGCAGTCATGGCTGCCTGGCTGTAAAAACTGCATCAGTTCTGTTGTTGCTGCCACTGAAGTCATTTGGATTTTATTAACTCTAACGATATATAGCTCTTTGCTCTTCAATATCAACATAAAAATCTGTATTCAAACATACAACTGGAGTGGCAATAATCAAGTTTGCCCTCTTTTCCTCATTTTAGGGCGGCTCACTGAGGGGTGAGGTTAAATGAGGAGATCACCTCAAATTAGCCTTCAGAGTTTGGTCAGAGGTTGCATACACTGGTGTCTACATAGCAGCGCAAACAGTTGGACATCACGTGAACAGTTTTTTGTTTTCTTGCCGTAGAAGGGTCACACATTGAAGTGCTGAGCACTGTGACAAACTAAAGGAACCACCAGCTTAAACTAGCCCTCAGAAGCTGACCAGAACGTAACTCTTGCTGCATTGGAGAAGGGACAGGTTAAGTGGCTCAACGCTTGTTTATGGAGGAGTTCTCCTCTTCTTATATCCCTGCCAAAAAGGAGAGTTTGTTGTGCTCCTCTCTTGCTTAAACCCCCACAATCCTCAGTACATGTCTCTGTAGATCTCCTGCAGGAGTGGGTGCAGTGAGGTGTCCTCTGTCTTTTTGATCTCCTGCACCAGCTGTGCATGTTCAGTGACCAGCTGCCGGAGGTCAGCCAGTTTCTGCAGCAGCTTGGGGAAGAGGAAAGTGTCATCAGGGTGGTTGGACAACAGATGGAGCCGTAGAACTTGCACAATGCTCTCCTGCATTGCCTCAATGTGTGTCACATTCACCAGGCCAGGTCGGTCTAGGAGCAAAAGGAAATAAGATAAACAAAGTCAATTTATTAAGTCTAAAGATTTTCCAGATTTCTTTTTTTTTTTTTTTTTGTTGCATGACTGTATTTGTCAAAAAGGAGGTTGTGTCCTGTATCCTCACCTCCACAGCAGATGATGGCAGCAACAAACAGAGCCAGGTCGCTGTCGTCCAGCTCCAGGGAGTTGAACTTCATAGCGAACTGGAATTTCGGCTCCATCATGTCGCTGAACGGTCGGCGCAGGCTCTTGAGGAATTCCCGGGTGATGAAGCCCGAGCCGTACGCCACAAGAAGCCCATCTTTGTTCATACTTGAGGCGAGCATGGCGAAGAGGGCTTCGTGCACTCCATATTTCAAAAGAGTCACCTGATCATTGAGGTCCAGATTGGAGAACCCCGGGACGGACTTTGCAAACTCTGTGAGCTCTGTGACGGTTTCCACAGAAGTGCACTGGCAGCAATGGAAGATCCGAACTTCTGCCTCCCTGTCCTTCAGCGCTCCAGCAGAGCCCACCATCTTGGCCACCAGCGTTTGCTCAGCCAGCTGTAGCGTCTCCATATCGTGGATGACAAAAGGCTGCAGGCAGTAGAGGAAGACAAATGTTTATGAGCCAACAGGCTGCAGAAGAGTTGTGTTTTCCAGCCAAAATGCAAAACAACTGGTACAGTGTGTGTTGAGTTGGACTAATGAATGATCCCAACCACACACATGGAATATGCTGAATCAGCACGTGTGCATAAAAAAAACAAAACAGGCTGTTTATACATAATTTTCACCACGATGAAGTTTTAAAGGCCAGAGCTCTTATTGACACGATCACTCAATTAGTCTTCTTGACTGCTGCTGCTGAACAATGGCTGTCGGTCACAACACAGAGAGATCTCATCGGCAAATAATTGTTCTGCAAATGAAAAAGTAGCAAAAGATATAAACCAAAAAAATGCTACAAAACAAAAAGGGAAGAGTGAAACTATGCAAACGCTTGTCATTGTAAATAAAAACATGCCACCTCAGTGACCGAAATATGACATTAGCAGGTAGCTAAAGGTGTTTTAAGCTATGTCACAGTCCCACTGGACAAGCTGCTACAGCTGCTGCTGCTCTTCAGAAGAGCTCTGGGTGATGAATGTTGCTCAAAATAGGCCAGAGTAACACGGGAAGGCATGAGGGACACGATGCGGAGCTGTTTAATTTTGTACTTCAGTGTCAACACAAAACCTCAATCTTCTGATACCATTTCAATGACTAATTCTTTATGCTTCAGAAAGTCCTGAAGCCAAACAGAGTCAAACCATTAGCTTAAACTAGTAGGCTATAATCCGCTTTATCCTCTGGCAGCAATGATACAGTCTTCTTGCAAACGTATTGCATTTCTCAACACAGTGAATGCTTCAGCAGGCTAAATATTTTGGTCATAATTTCTGTGCACCTGGAAACAATGTTAAGGCACAGCTGCTGACACAGGTTTTGTGCACATGCAGGCTTTATGAGAAGCCACTTTTCAGATGTATAAAGTTTTGTTTTATTCTCTCTCAGGTTACTAAAATGTGTTCCTCGTGCCGGTAGGTAAGCATCCAGCTGTTAGCATTAAAACTAAAGAGCAGATCATTGCACCAGAGGAAAAGTCACAGAGTCAGTGAAAGAAGCAGGACTTCATTTTTATGGGTATAAATGATGTTGTATTTGGTAAAACTAATATGGAGTTTTTGAGAGATAGTGACTTTACAGAATTAAACAGTGTCTCTGGTTTCATTCATTACATTACTGGTTTTGAACCTGTTCAAATGATTTTTCTGCACTTTATATATCTAGCGAGGTATAAAGAAGATTTCTCTGTGTGTCTTTTTGGCAAAAGCTTATGTGATTTGCGTTGAAAGAGATCCAAGGCCTGTATTTGTAGCTGATGAATGTTTCTTTATAACTGGCCTAGTAACTGTAAAAAGGCTTATTATGAAAATGTACTGTATCTGCCACTTAATGTAGAGTCAATTTAAAGATTTGTAGATTTGTTCTTTTTCACATTTTTCTGTTAAATTTGCCCTTAAGAGATAAGGACAGTTACAGAGATGAAGTTTAAAAAAAGTAGCTGTTGTAGCAGGATGCTCCTCACCAGATTCCAACACTGCACATGCCTCAGAAGAGCAAACAGCAGAGAGGTGTCTCATACAACAAGTTCACATTCCAGCCTGATAATTTATTAATAAAAGACCTTGTTGAGTCAGTCTCGGTGACAATATGTTTTTATAAAAAAAAAAAAGAGACAATAAGCAACAATGTAGCTGTAATTCAGAGAAAAAGCAAACGTTGAAAAAACTGGTTAGAAGTGCTAATAAGTAAGATAATATGTGCCCGATGTTTGTTTAGCTACACAAGCATCTCAACCCTTTAACTATACGCTTATGAGTTGAAGATATTTCTGATATGAAACTCTTTTAACATTAAAGCAAATGTGCCGGGAAACAGGTTCAAAATATGAAAACATGCCCTATTTTAGATCCTCAACTTAACACTTATAGCAACATAACAGCTCAACAGGTTTCTTGAATAACTTCTTTGTTCAGCTGGAGATTAAAAGTTAATTCAAGCATTTTTTGCCAAAAAGAGCAAGTTTTAGTTCATAATAAATAAAATGATGATGTTGCACAGTATTTTGGTTAAAAACTGTTAAATTGATCAATATAAATGATCAATGGATTGAATTTGCAATGATTTTAGTTGTTAAAACATTTATTCATAATTCATTTTTGACCAAACAATATTGATTCTGCATCATTTAAGCACTTTTTAAAAATGATAACAGCTGCTGTATGACATTTAAATGTTACTTCTGGTTTTGAATATCTGAAAAAAAAAATATGGCCCTTTATCCTCCATCTTAAAATCTGAACATGAGCTGCTCCAGAGCTAGATGTGCTTTCACCCTATGTTGCCATGGTGATTGAGCCAAGCTTAAGAGAGAGCTACCTTGAAGATTAAATTCTGACTTTATTCTGAGCTAAGGCACACGTAGCACTTTGTAGTCCTCTCCTGTGGATGGCTTTATGTTTGGTTCAGGGTGAACAAGAGAGGTGAAAGCGGAGAGAATAATTAATAACTACATATTTATGTTGCAAGATTTCTCAAACATCAAATACAACATTGTCTAATTTTAATTTCTGAGTGAATCCATGCATGGCTGCTGGTTATGTCTTAAATGTGTAGTCCCATTTCTTCCACAATACTGATTAAATATAAGCTGATTATTGCAATGTTACTGCAAAACCACAATAATTCACATTCTCTTGTTTGTCTGCTTTATAAATAGATCCATTAAAAAGGCAGTAATCTTAATGGTAATTATTTTCAGTTTCAGCAGCAGCTGCAGTTAAATCTTCTGCCCCTACAGTGAACTATCAACGGTAGAAGTGTGAATCACGCCAAGGCAAACTCAGTTAAAAACATAAGGCTCGAGTTGGCTTTGCAGACATATGTCCAAATTCGAGGATAACTGTCTTTCAGTATTTCTCCCTGGGTTGATGCTGATGACAGAAAAGCTGCTTTTCTAAAAGAGAGATTAAACATTTCACCCTAACCATATTGTCACCAGTGCAAACATACTTCAGAAGTTTGTTGAGTAAAATTTAAATTCTTATAAGATTTACGGACTGATGAAAAAAATAGTTGACACTTGCAGACACAACTCTGGCACAAAGCACAATATGGCCTAACAGAAAGACTACGGTTTCATAAAACTGCTGTGAAACTATCAACAAACTCCTGATGTATGGGTGGATCAAACAGCATGTGCATTTCCAGCTGAGAGATTTCCAGCTCTTGTACTTGCTCACCAGAGGCTTTGATCTCCAGAGGCACTGGGTAAGATCTGCGTTTGAAACTGAACGTGCACTTGGACTGACCTGTCCTTCCTGACCTGTTTCATACCCACACACAGATCCATGCACAGATGTCAAGCCACCTTTGGGCTGCGCTCCCCAACCCCTCGGCTTTTCAACCCCATTTTCTTCAGTCAAGTGAAAAAAAATTGGACATTTTTTGGGAAGAAAGGGGTTGAAGAAAAAAAAACAAAAAACAAAAAACTTGTACCACATTTTGTGAAGCAAGACCTGATTAGGTAATACACAAGCTCTTTGTATGTTTTATCTTTTTTTTTTCTTTTTTTTTTTCCTTTTTAAACAGACATTTCGTTGTCCAGCTTGGGAGTTGGCTTTACTCCTGATTGAGCAAGTCATTTTTGTCATTTGCTGTCTGGTTGCAATCTCTGACTAGACATAAGGTCACATTAGTTGAGACATTAGTCTGATTGCAAACTTCCAGTGCACTCAGAATGAGATTACAGATCGCTCCAGAGGGGAAGAAATAAATTCAAAGTTGCAGGACAGCATTAAATGGATCCTGTGAGGAAACTCTGGCAATAACTAGAAGCATTATCACGCAATGCACGTACACAACACCCTTCACTCACCAACCCACCACTATTAGTCAACGTACAGGGGTGCTGGTCTTGCCCGTGAGAATGGTTCGAGCCTTGGACTTGTTCATGTTGAAGTTCTTGAGGTAGGCCTCATAAATCTGCCTGGCCAGGGTCTTTTGGTCAGCCAGCTGGGGGTCTTCTACCTCTCTCTCTCCTGTCACCATCTCCGCCTTCAGTTTTAGCTTCTCTGACTGGGGCATCCTGCCAAACCGGATTGCTGTGAAGAAGGGACAGAGAGGACGACTTTGAGTCAGTGATGTAAAGTTGCAGATGTGATCTAAAAAGAGACTGATGCGAAAAAGAGATGCAGTAAGGCAATGCATGAGTGTGCCTGTGCCCATGCTAAGAGTGTGTCTAAGATCTTAATGGATTTAATGGGCACAAACTGGTGCACTCTGCTGCACCCTTATGATGCTCTGAAAAGCATAAAAAGAGAATTTTATTTCCTCTGTTCCACCACCACCAACTGATGAGCCTGGACCATGCTTACTGGGCAGGACTGAGTAGCGATGTGACACCTTGTTAGAAAACAGCTTGAGGGCTCATTAGATTACTGCTTACAAAGTAGATGAAGATCATCTGAAGATGCTTGGGCAGGAGCCAAGTCTAATTAAGATGTGTGGAAGTGATTGATGTTAAGCTCAGCATAAGTCCACTACCTGAGAGCTGGTATGTGGAGATAAGTAGGTAAGAGAGTGGGTAAGAGACCTAAAAGTGGGTGGGAGACAGTCTGTTGGACCATCTGTTCAGTAGCTGAGATGTGAATTAATGTGTGTGTATTTTGAGGTTTCTGCATTTAAGATAGCCTTTAAACACACCCCTATGCTGCTGATTTTGAAATGAATGTGATGTTCCTCTTAAAATCTGGTAAGAAAATGCTAGTTAACTTCACATTTTCCCTATTATGCTATATTTGTGTCATTAATTAAAAATTATTAATAAAATCAGAACACAATGTGGCCTGATTTCCATGTAAATTATTATTTCTTCGAGCAATATCACAGGCCTAATCATTTTAATAGATAATTTAACCCTTACAACAATAGATCCCACCATCCTGATGGTGCTTTACAAAATAAACTCAATAAAACAGCAGAATCATCTTGCTAAGTGCATCCAGTATGGGCAGATTTACCTGGGGAATGACTTACTGTTCAAGATAACCCTTTCTCAAAATGAGCTATATGTCGTCTTGCTACTTGTCAGATATTAAAGAATCAGTTTACAGTTGTCTTAAAAGCTTTCCTAAATGCCCTTGTTATGTTTACATTTAGGCCTATAAAATATTTGTGTTCAGAAAGTACGAAGAAATGCTCTGGAATCTATGAATCAATAAAACAAAAAGGAAGAGATTCAGTCTACAAGTTCATCACCACCAGTTTGGAATATCTAGAAAAACCTACAAGTCAACACACGGACTGCATTGACCACTTCAATCCTTCTCGCAGAGATGCAGCAACACACAAGCACATGTTACTAATCTTATCTCCACAATCTGCATACCAGCATTTTACAATCAAAATGTGCATTTAGCTTTCCGCATGTTTTTATATTGTATTTTCACAATATTTACCAGTCTATAATTTCTACATTTAGTAAAATGATTGGATGTTTAGATTCACACACTGATCTTTTCAGTCACACTGCTATATATTTGTATTGTGATGAAGCTGAAAAGAATTAAAGTAATAACATTAGGAGAACAGGGTCATAATGTGTCTTTAAAAAAGCAGATAGGCCAATGAAAGAGCAGTCTTTCTGTTCAGCTTTACATCTGTTAACAACATGGTGTAAAAAAAATGAAGAAAAAACAAAAACAAAAAGAACGAGATGCCCAAAAAATTTGACCAATTCTGCGATCCAGTTCTCTTTTCTCCAACTTCTGAGATAGGGTGTTGGCCTTCACACTGGATGCTCTCTCTGAGTGCCCTTCTAATTCTCAAACTAGAATATATTGTAACACAAAACAGTGACAGTAACTTTCTATAATGCTGAAAACTTTCCTTGAGATTTCAGTTTATGTTTAGATTTAAGAAATATGGCAGAAAGAAGATTGTTGCCTTAAACACAGAGAGACACTCAGCAGCTTCATGTGTTGGTAAAGTTTTGCTGGTGATTAATATGAATCATTTAAACAAATCCGGGCACTCTTGGTGCTTTTTAAGAATGATTTACAATGTGCATTCTTGATAATCAGAGCTGCTTATGCAGCAAATCTGTTAGTGAGTGCCAAGCTGGAAAGAACATAATCAGATTGGCAGGTCCTTCCAGAAAGACAGGTCTGTAACAGCATGAACAGCAGATTTAACTCTATTGTTTTAGAGTGAGGAAAACACATCAGTCCAAAACTTGGATTCAGCATGATTTTGGAAAGGCCACACAGTTGTGTCGCAGTTTGAATGAATCATGAGTGGCTAACTTGTCATAACATGCAACTTCACATCCAACTGTGAGATTAAATTGCTTCTGTGTAGATGTCTGTTGAAGACTTCATGCCAACAGCACTACAATAATTCCTTGTTATTGAGAGCCCTCAAAACAATGCCACCCTGTTAAGCTGTACATACTGACATGAAATAAACATTATGGATGTCAGGGTGCTACATATGCATTGCTGCAGACATGGGCACCCCTAGAAGAACCTACCGTTGTGGGACATGCCCACTGCCAGGCACTTCTGGAAGCGGCAGTATTGGCACTTGTTGCGGTTCTTTTTTTGGATTTTGCAGCGGCGCTCACACTTGTCGTACTCCAGCTTCAGACGGATAGTCCGCCGAAAGAAACCCTTGAGGAATGGGTGAAGAAAATGATTATATTCAGGAGTATGAATGACAAGCAATAAAAACAGTAGTAAACAACATCGCTGTGGCAAAAAGTGAAGAATTTAGGAAATAATACAACCTGACAAAAGACAGCAATATTTTAACATTTTCACTTTTTAGACAGTAAACATTAGAAGATGAGTTACAATATCCAGACACGCTGTTCCAGTAGCAGCTTGTCCTGGCCTAAACCTTGACCAAAAAAAAAAAAGAAACTTTTAACGTACTGAAGAACAAATGTTTGTCTTGGCTAGATGATTATTGAAGAAGTAATGGATTGAATCAAAATAAACCCAAGGTGGATTTGTTATACTTAACAATAATTG
Source organism: Telmatherina bonti (assembly GCF_933228915.1). Classification (NCBI taxonomy): domain Eukaryota; kingdom Metazoa; phylum Chordata; class Actinopteri; order Atheriniformes; family Telmatherinidae; genus Telmatherina; species Telmatherina bonti. The sequence continues at coordinate 23,766,263 of NC_136620.1, read as the reverse complement.
ATAGTTTTATCCAAAAGTGTTACATGTACCTTTTGATTTAAAAACACACATGTGTGACAAGCAGGTGAGCACATGCTTTCAGCTGACTTTCACCCACCAAACCCCTTGTCTGACAAAAGCACGCTTGCAGACGTAGAACAAGATCAAGTGGACAGAATTTCAGCTTTAGCTAAATGGGCGTCATATCATAAATTACCAGAGTGCTGACATGACAGGGTCACATCTCTCAGCTACTGTTAAACTTGCAAAGGACAGAGTGTACATCAGTGTGTGCAGTCATTACAGACGAGAACACGTCATAACTGTCTGAAAATGCTTTATCCATCCACCTGTCAGTGTTGAGGTTAAAGTTAAACTTTCAATAAGTAAAGAAGAATGTAAAATCAAGAGAGCAATTTCATTTTAGTTGTTTAAAGTTGGTTAACCGCTTTCACATTAAAGTTACAATGTTGGGAATAAGTTCAAAATATACAGCTGACAAAGAATTTTTGCATGGACAAGCATTTTAACTTCATATAAAATATACCAATGTATATAACTTTTATATAAAAGGATTTTAGTGGATGACTAAATCAAATAACAGACATAGATGTTAGTATTGTAAACTCTATTAATGTCTGGAAAAATATTTTTAATTAAAAACATAAATTGATCAGACTCTGACACTCATCAATCAAAGTCAAGCAAAATGTTATTGAAATCACAATTGTTTAATTTCTAACCCCTATTTAGTTTGAAAAAAGTACCCCCCAATTACTTTTAAAGTTTTACTATTTCATAGCCAAACAACTTCAACCTGTAGTTGTCTCACAACTCTGCTCTCTGGATTCAAGCTAGCTTGCTTGCTTAAGCACAATTGCCTCAAAACATGCACACATACTGTACGTCACTATGCCTTACACATGATGGAATTACTCCAAGACCATGGTACATTTTGGCAAGTTGCTACCCAGACTGAGTTTATGTAGCATCTTCTGACATTTAAACTCCCCATCTTAGCTGATACATTTAACAGAGCTCAGAAATTTTAACTGTGCTGGTGTATAAATGTCTCATTGCTTCAAGTAACTGATAAGAAATAACAGAAAAATAAACATCTGAAAGATTACAGAATGCTGACAAAGGAACACATAGCTCATAGAGACGTGCAGACACCTGAAGTGTTGCTATCTTTGTCCTTTGATATGTGTTAAGAACAGCCTGGGGTTGTTCTTCAGCGTGACAAGTAAACAATTAACTTAAAGGTTATTGAACAACTACATGTGAATGGCCAGTCTGGTGTTTTAGAAGTTTATAACGCGTGTCACAAGTCCTGCTGCCTCCAGAGTAAGTCTTGCAGGTTTTGTTTTATTCAGTTTTATACTACTAATTATGGTGTGCCATTTTGGTTTATCTTTATCACTGTGCTGCCTCAGCCTGATGGATACTGATACAAGTAGAACTCAGAGAAAAATGCAACTGTAAATAATTCAGTGTAGCTAAGAAGATGTAAAAGATCATTTCAGGTAGGGCTCAATGTATCTACATTTGTCCAGCTCCTCTCTAACTTCCAATAAAAAAAAACTATTTTGTTACTCCATTAATTCATATAATTGGTCTTCATCTCACCTTGCAGCCCTCACAGGCATGAACTCCATAGTGGTATCCCGAGGCGCGGTCAGCACACACTCGACACTCCAGACTGAGCGAAGAGGAGGATGAGAACTCCTCTTGGCTTGTTGCCACCCCATACACAACTGACGAAGGGCTGGATGCTGGCGTCAGGGCGTCTGAAGAGCACAAGTATGAGGGTTATTGTGTGTTATTGAGCTACTACAGTCCAATTATATATGTCTGTTATTTGGTGTTTTTCTGTTTGAATTACATGTCCTGCAGTCCGAGATGTTGCTGTCATTTGATTTCCTTGTCTTCAACACCTCATTATAATCTTTGTTTGTATTTGCTTGAATATTATTTGTCATATTACAAAAAAAAAACAACAACAAAGAAACACAAATGTGGAAAAAAAACAACACTATCATCTTAAAGCCATCTTCCACTTTGTATGCATAAGTTATCATCAATATCTTAATTTAGATTTGAATAAATATGGTTTTTGTTTTCATCTTTCATACTTTTATAATTCTTATATATTTAAAGATCAGTGTTGTCTTTTTCTCATGTTGTAGCAACTCGCACCAAGAGAAAGTTTTGATAGTGGCTATACGGACCTTTGCATGCCACTGAAGACACAACCTGAGCTTGTCCTAAATTATGTCATTTCTTAGTTTTTACTCACCTAACAACAGAGAACAGTAGCCTATACCAGCCCACAGGATGGGGATTCATGATAGCACTGTTACATTCATTTGCTGTGTTTACTTAGAGATCTCTGTTATGACAAAGTCACAAGCTACATTGCTAGGCAACAAAACAAAAAGGAAAAAAAATGCAGCACCTGGATTTAACAATGCAAACAGGTAATAACCTCTTACTGGAAAATTACTGCAGGGATTAATATGTTTTAAGATGGCAACAAGTTATCTAACTAACAAACACAATGAGCATGTTTTAACTCCTTAAAAAAAGACAGAAGACGCATCCTGAGGAAAGAAAATAATAGCTGTTTATCATCAGTCTGCATCAAAGAAACAAAGTTTAGGGAAAATGCTGAAATGGCTGAAATTGGGACAAGGGGTAGAAGCTGGAGCCTATCCCAGCAAGATTGCTGGGATAAGACTAATCAACACATTATTAAGACTTAAAAAAATATATGCTAAACCATCAAATTTGAGGAAAGGAGTCTTAAATTATCATCAGTTGCAAAATTACTCAATTAAGACAAAGGAACGTAATTTTTCAGGAAGCATAAAGACTGAAGCAATCATAAATGGTCAGGGTGTCTGAAACCTGATAGTAATTTAGAGTAAAGGACAGATTATGGTAGGAAAACTTTTCTGATAAAACGTAAATCCAATCATGCATTGTTTTTTACTATATAATCCTGTGGAAGCAGTAGGAGCAGGTATAGTGTTTCTTCTGCCGGCAGGGGAAGACAAGTTCTGTCCTCTAGAGCCACAGTCCTGTAGATTTGAGATGTTTCTCTGCTGTAACACACCTGATTTAATTCAACAGGTTCTAACAGCTTATCCGGGTTCTCACTGACTCATTTATTTGATTCATGTGCGTTGAAACAAGGAAACATCTAAAACTTGCAGCCGAGGACAGAACTTGCCAACCCCTGCCTCAGACGAACATTTTATAAAATATCATTTCAAGCAGGATGAAAAGCAACACAGCTGTTGCAGCCAAAGCAGAAAGGATAGATTACAACAAAAGAGAAATTCCAACTAAGTGAATGTGCAAATCAATCTGATCAGGATCAGCACCATCAAAACAGGAGTACATCTGATAATGTATGATGTGTTGCAGATGTATTTTTTAGGCATACAAGCAAATGTAAGCCTCATTCAGTCTGATGTAACGTTTGCCATTAGCGATGCTCTTTAGACTAAATGGAGATAAAAAAAAAAGTGAATGAAGTGGTCAGTGGGATCACTGTAAACATTCAAGTAAATCTTTACCTTTGCAGGCTTGGAAATTATATGATTAATCAGGGTTTAAATTGGCTAGTAGCTTTCTTTTTACTAACATTTTATAAGATGGATGTTGATGTGAACATGAATGCTGGGGATAGGAAGTCAACCATTTATAGGTCAGTGATAAATGTTTTGTAGGAAGATGCAGGTAAAAACTCCTGAAGACATCTGATCCGTTTCCGCCAGCATTGCTTACTGACAACCTCCATGCATCAAACTGTTGCTCGGTTTAGCTTGCTGTGTAATTATGAGATAAAATTTTACAATGTGTCGCAGTAATGACATGAAATGTACTTTTCTAGTACAGATCAGGATGTATTTCTTTGGTGTATTCATTTTGTAGTAATGTCCCACAATTCAGTCATGTGAAAAAGAAATAATCTAATTGGTTCATGAATTTCAGACAATTATTTGAACTTAAGGAGAAAAATTAAATATATATTTGAACAAATAAATAAATAAGTGCAGCTACTAATGGAAGCTTCTGTACTGTTTCATCTCCGACTCGCAAAGTACTTATGAGATTCAAATACATTTTGACCTCTTTTTCCCAACAAAGACACACTGTTCCATCACTGTAACTATTCAGAGACATTAGGGTGCTGCTGTGGTGCCTGCTACAAACATTACAGCTTTAGTAACAGCAGCGATCATCCTCAAGGATGGTGGGTCACAGGATTCACCAAGGCTTGCCAGAAATGTTCTATTTTCATCTGATGAGGGGGGATCATGGCTGGTAGAACTTGTTTGGTAAACAAAAAGCAGAGGAAGTGGTGCAAAACAGTGGCACTAAGTCAAGCCGCATGAGTTTAGGTGAGAGACGCCAGAACAGGGATAAGCAGCATTTGGCAGGGAGCTGTGTTCCCTTCCTCGTGCAAATTCACATGTTTCACCTGGGTAAAGGCCAAGGAGAGCATGCCAGTTTGCTTTCGCCCCTCGTTTCTCACTGTCTCTGCTCCATGAAACACCAATAAATTCTAATCACCCCCTCCACCAACTCTTCCATGACATCATCAAATGTTTCAGTCATGCCTTTCAAATTCTTCCGCCCCTTCTCTCTCAACCTTTTCCCCACACTATTTTCATGCCCTCTGTTTTCCTGTTAAATGTTTGTCCTTCTGAGGAACTCACAGCGTCTTCGCTTGCAGCATAATGTTATTGAGCGTAAAATTTTAAGACGTCCGTGTCTGTTCAGAGTGAAACACAGCAGCACAGTGGATGTTTCCTTAGAAGTTGTGAATGGTGGCTAAGGAATGTGTGAGCTCCTCATTGGATATGGGGCAGGGAGAAGGGCTGGAGGAGAGGGGGAGGTAAAACAGGGGACTACAGAAGATGGAAGGCAAATAAAGTAAAACAAAGAAACAGAAATCAATGCAGAATACTGACAGCAATACACAGGAAATGGGCCTCGAAAATTCAGTTTCGATAAATTGGAGACAGAAAAGGAGATTAAGAAGTAGGTCAGTCAAACAATCATAGAAAAGAAAGGGCTGTCGAGGTATTGTAGTACAGATAGCTACAGCTATGTTAAGGGAAGCAGTTAAATAAGGGGCTAAATTGATGGACCCCTGCTCTTACAAAAACAGCAAGAGTGAGAGGTTTACCGTAAGAGTAAGAGACCAAAACTCACATTACTTTCTAACTATACAAATACATGTTTACAAAGACATTAAAGTAACTTTTACCTAGGACAGTGGAACCTTCAGAACCATTACTGGAGGACTGGTATTCTGGGACATCAAAAGAGCTGAGGGCATCCTCATCAATGGACTGGGAGATGTCCTGGAACTCCTCCATGCCCCCCATGAAATCATCATCAGCACACAGGGGGCTGTCTAGCACCGAGTCCTCCAGGGGAGATGGCGGGTGGTAATGGCTCTCCATGTCGACCATTGTGATGGAGGAGCAGGATGGTGGCACTGTCACTCATCAGACTGGAGACAGGAAACAAGGAAAGGATGGACGAAACCATACAGTTAAAACAGCTCGTGTGAGGAAAAAAAAAGAAAAGAATGACAATGGAAAACAAAATGATCTAAAAAAAAAAATCCTCTCTGCATTCATTTCTTTTCAAATAAATAGGACATAACATACTGCTTAAGTAGATCTCTGTTCTTAAGTGGGTTTTAAAAACGGTTGTACCTGTGAAAGATTTGCTAATCAAGAAAGCTTAAATTTTATACAATAATCATTTATTCTTTCCTGCACAAAACGGCAAATGTAATCCATATGGAAAGCCTTATTTGTTGACTGCCTTTTTATTAGGTTACTCAGTTGCTTCACTTATGTGCATTTATCTTGTTGATTCTTATTATGAAAAACAGGTTTTCAATTGGAATTTTGAAACACATCATCATACCTGAAAGACTTATGGATGTAGGTAAATATGAACATGAACATGGAAAGTCTTGTTGTTCCCATAAACTGAAAGTTAACTTCGAATGAGCAGTATGTAGGTAACCATTGGGCTTATCCCGAGAGCCTCACATCCATCCATCCATCCATCCATCCATCCATCCATCCATCCATCCATCCAGGCATCCAGGCATTTAGTTTAAGTTGAATAAGTAAAGAATGAGTTCCCCGGGGGGAATGGCACATCATTCCCAGGTCAGCTGACATGGCCCCTTCAGCATGCTCTGAGTCTTAACAGGAACCTCCTCCTAATAGGATGACCCCAGAAAACCTCTGAGAGCTGCTACCTAACAAAGGTGGAGGGGTTTGTGTGTCCCAGTGATCCTAAGAGCTGTGCTGTTGGGGGCTTATTGCCCCCAGTAGGGTCACCCAGACAAAGAACCTGACAAAGTACGACTGAAGAGACCCCTGTAAAATTTCACTGAAGCCAGTTTTCCCTCGCCTCTAGAGCCTAGCATGGATGTGGGGCTTGGTGGTGAGTCCTTGTTGCGTGGGCCTACACCCATGGGCTGTGACTGGGCTCAGCCCAAAGACATGACATATGACTCCTTTCTCATGGGTTCACCACTGTGGAAGGGTCCATGAGGGTCGGGTGCAATTTGAGCTGAGCAGTAGTTGAAGGCAAGGCAATACTCAGTATTAGGAGCTACTAGTTCTAGGGACGTGGAATGTCAAAACGCTGTAACTAAATTAACATCTCACTGAAAATGCTATAGCAGGTTCATAAATGTCTTATGGACATCCTTGGGGTATCCCTTATTTGACAGGAAATGGCGACATCAATGTTTTACTAGAGGAAAATGGATCAATGCAGTCTATTAGGATAAAATTTTCCTCATCTTTGAATCTAGAGTATGCTGAGACATCTCACTACATAGAACATTCTGACCTGCCGGAGGTAAAAGAATTATTATGGGATTGCCAGAATTTGTTGGATTTATATTTCGGGCACATTGACTCAATTTATCCAAATTGTTCAATTCGTTCATATTGTTCATTTTGAGCTGTCTACTCACAGACTGATACAACAGTTAATTACAAAATCAGCATCAATTCCTACTTAATCACTATGTGCTTATCACTCAACATAACTATGACAAATACATTCAGTCCTACCAAGACGGGCTGATGTAACGTGCAGTAATCATCTCTACACCAACAGGTGATGAATGTGGGTCAACAGGCCATGGTGGTATCAAGTGCATGGAGTCTTTTAGGGCCTGACACAAGTCTCTATAACAGCATGTAGAAATATAAATCAGTGTGCTGCCTGAAGCTTCGCTGAGATAGCAAAGCTGGCGTTGGGGTAGCTTAAGGAGACATAGCTGAGTGGCATGTACAGTGATGAAAGATAAATGTGATTCTGCTGAAATGACACTACCAGTCAAAGCTTTGGACATACTTTCCCATTAAATCCAATAGAAAATTGTGTCAAAGTACTGAATAGTGGGAAATTGGAGGAGAAGGTTCAAAGTGCAGGTTCAGAGTGCATTAAGTAGTGAAGCTGACAAGCGATGCTACAGAGTGGCAGAATGTATATACTGCACATCACAAATCCAAATTCCTACATTGGCCCGTAATCTGGGTCAGTCTTCAGAAATCCATTTTTCATCAGGCCCTTCAGAGAACATCAAACAGGAGAAGGAGAGTGGCAGTCAGATGAGGGTGTTAGCATAACTACGAGACAGCAGCTGCTGGTTATTCTCAGTAATTCCACACATGATCTATTTTTTTTTTTTTTTTAACTTAACCTTAACTCGGCCTGCAAAGTTTGGTGTACTGCAGGCTATTTAAGAACAAACTGACTGCATGCTGTCAAAAGATATTCCACCTTTCACTTGTCTCTTTCATCTTTGAGATCATACAACAGAAATTTATGGTGTTGGGGTCATTCGGTGGGTTCATTTGAAGAGTTCGCGGTCGTCTGAAAGACTGAAAGGTGTACAGGTTCAGTGACTGCAAAACAATAAAGGTACAATACAGAAAGATTCTTCATTTATTTCATCTTTAGTGATTAAACAATATCTTTAACATAGACCTGCTTTAAACAGTAGACCAAGAAGGGATTTAAACAAGACTCGTACTAGTACTGGGCCTGGTAACTGAAATGTAGAAAAGCATGAAAAAAACAGCAATATTTGGACAACAATACCTGGCTAATAGCCATGTGGAATGCAAGGCAGGTGCAGTACTGGTGAGCCAAGCTTTAGCCACCAGACAGATAAGCTTCATGTCTGACTCGAGAATACGTTGGTAGTGGAGGTCATGGTTGACTCAATACCTGCTTATTGGTGTAAGGTCCTGTGACTGCAAAACAAGCCCGAATCATCACCCCCCATCATGCTTGACAGCTGGCAGAAGGTGTTTGTGTTGGTGTGCCGTGTATAGCTTTTGCATAATATAGTACTATGCATGATGATCAAACATCTCCATTTTGGCCCCACCTGTCCAAAAGACTTTGCCCCAGAAGATCTCTAGTTTGATCAAAGGCAACATAACCATCTGAAGCAATGCTGCTTGAGAGAAAACATTTACCTCTTACTGTTCTTACAACAGTATGAATGTTGTCTTAGTTTTATTTAAGTCACGTATCGTTCATCCAGGGTTGTTTTACCTCAGTTTAACATATGATAAGGACCAGATCCCATCACCACCCTTTAATACTATAAAAAACATCTTTTAAGCAAAGAACATCCTCTTTTTTCTAAGACTGGTCTGGAAATAATTGGACTCGTTCAGTTGAGAGACATAATTTGAAATAAATCAGTGCAATTTGTTAAAAGCCTGAAATGTACTTTTCATGAAAAAAGGTAAAGTTAGATAAAAGTATTAATTATTCATAATAAATACAAAGTCAAGAAAAAATTCCAACAAAGTAAAACTATTTTCACAAGATAAAGCTATTCAAAACCACACAGAGTAAATACCATGTACAGTAATTTTCTACTTAGCAAATGCAAAGCAGCCTGGCATTGCAGCCCATTCACCAAAGCATGTTGTTTATATATAATAAATAATGTTTTAATAGGAAAGAATTAAGAAGCAGCTTGGTAAAAGGCAGACCAACATGCACTCCTAAAACACCTTTACACATAATCTAGTGTTGAGATGAGACCAGTTATTTTCTGTAAAGGTCACTTAAAACTTCTTCCATACCCAAGATACAGATCAATCTACATGGAGCGAAATAAGAAGGTTTTGTGTCAACACCTCTGGAAGATGCATGACTTTCTATTTGAATAATATACAAAGCACAAGTCCCTTTGCCGAACTCATGACCTGCCAACCAGCAGCTACAAGGTGAAGGACCAAACTAACTTTGTGTTGCCACCAACATACATTAGAATGTAAACACACAAAGCTGATTAGTTGGAGACTGGAGAGGTTTAGTGGATTGAGACTGAGAAAGATGTGGATGAAGAGGAACGTCAGTTTAGCTACGTCACAGTCTCTATCAGCAATGTGCGAGACGGAGAGAGCAAGTAAGGCAGGCAGAAAACACTGGTTCCTACAGCAACTATAAGCCTTTGTCTAACAGGTCAAAACCTCTCTTGTGTTCGTGCAACCAAGCCTGCTGAGGGCACTGTGCATGCTGGATGGAAGATGAGCAAGGTAACAGGTATTTGTGTGCGCATTAGAGTGCGAGTTAGGGTCCAATGAGGAATAAGGGGTAACACAGGGAAAACAGAAAGAAACACACAATGCCAATCACCGAGGTTGCCATGACAATGCCATGGCACTGTCAACACATAATTCATTCTTTGACATCTGAAGTGATGGGTGTGCAGCAGGCATGTTAAGACTGTTATTATCTACAGGAGCTCAATCCCATGTTGAAACACTTTTAAAAAGAAAATCCATCCATAAATCCCATCATATTCTCTGAAAGGGGGTTATGTAAAAATATAATCATCAATCCTTATAGGTGATGACACTGCAGACATGGATTTATTCATATAGTCTAATGGGTTGCTGTCACCAAGCCCACACAAAACTCACATTAGACAGACAGGTATGTAATCAAGCATGCAGCTTCCCACTTTCCATGAGATCTTCAATATAATTCACTTCAAATTCCATTGGACCATCCATCTACAGCTCATTGTTGAGAGAGTCTAATCAAGTTGCCTGCTGGGATGCAGAAAGTTTGATTTGAAAATTATGTAACTTTTAACGCTCTGCACATCTAGCCTGAAAGACGAGGTTAAAAGCATGTGATAAAAATCAAAAGCTTCTTGAAAGCACACAGTACACTCAGCTGAGATTTTCTAAAGTTGTAGAAGGTAAATTTCTGAATATTTTACGAGAACATGATTATCAGAAAAAACAGTACTGTCTGCAGTGTTTGTTGTCATTTTGTAAAATAGCTTAAAATGTTAAGATGAGGTTATAAATTCATGGAAAGAATTACAACTTATTCTGCTGTTTTCTCTTTCTTTCTTGGAGATCAGATATTTCTGTTGTACATCACATGCAGCAAACTAAAGCTCATCATAAAACTTGAACCTCCCCCACTCCAACAACAAGTACAACAAATATTTAAAAGGTGTGAATTCTGAGAAAACAAACAGTTGGAAACAGACCAACACATTCAAGACGTGTGTGAACCTGCCTTGCCAAGGATTGTAACATCAACTCTGTAGTACTTTGAAGGACCGGACAACATAGTTCAGCAACGACTTTGAATATGAATGGATGAACCATATAAGATTAGCAAGTTATGTTAACATCAGTTACAATTGTCACTAGTCTATAAAATGTACCTTTTGTAAAACTAGTTGGTGTATGCGGTAGATAAAAAAAAACAGTTTTACCATCCTACCTTTTTAAAAAAACCTGAAGTTTTCCAGACACCTTTAGCCCCAAAAACAAACCCATCCAACTCTTTCCAAGAGATTATATGATCATTCAGTCTGTGCATGTGTGTGTGAATGAGCGAACCACATGTTAATGTTTAATCCATCCATCTTGTGGCCTGAGTGCTGACAGGCCTGTAAGAAGAAAGACTCCAGGGGGCACAACAGTGGCTACAGAGAAGCAATGTGGGCTGATTGGGCTGTCCAGCAGCCTGACTGTGTTTAAAGAGTTCACACTATGAGATCAGCATGGACCGTGCCTGAAATGTAAACAATCAGGTGAACCCTTATCATGTATAATGGAAAACTGCTCTTATCGCTATGGAGACTGAGCAAAGTTTACACTCTGGAAGTGATTGACATTGGACTTTAGCTGTAGTTTATGGCAAATGAGCCACCAAAGAGCCAAGAAATCATTCCATCATTGGGTCATCTACCTTACTAATTCAGGGTGGATGACAGTGAAATGTACAGTATGAATCTGATTTTGGCAGCCATTGTAGACTTAAAAATCTATACCGGCATCTCTGCAAATTACAAATGCTTAAATTTTAATTATGAATGGGATTTTTATATTTTATCATGATTGATTTTAAATGGACTGGCAGCCTGTCCAGCGTGTGCCCTGCCTCATCGCCTCCTGGATGAAGCCGTATCGATAATGAATTAATTTTTTTAAATCTGTGTGACTAATTTTTTATCTCCATAGTCGCAACAGTTTGTTTTCACAGCATTTAATGCAACTCAAACACCTTGTATGAAAGAACTTTGCAAGAAAATGATAAGAAAATTTCTGAAACTGGATCCAAAACTGAAGAAAAATGGAGATAAGGGTGCTTCATGTGACTTCTCTGCATATGCAGATGAAGCCCGATCATTGATATAAAACTTAATTATTCATATATTATTATTTATAAAGGTATAGATAATTTCTTTCTGACTCTTTCCTTCTTTATCTTGTTTGTGTGGACCCACAATATCAAACAGATCAATTTCCTTCTCAAAAACTGGGAAAATTTAACAAATTAGAGAAGTTGGATTACTTTAGTCTTTTCCTGCTCATCAAACATCTATTATCCATGACAGCAAGTTGTGGAGGCTTAATTACTTTAATGAAGTGATAATAGTTTTCTTTTAAACAAGTCTAACTTTTAGGAATGTGACAAGTGTCTTTGTGCTTGTGATAACATGTTCTCTAATTTCACAAGTATCTCTTTACTACTAAACTCAAACTATTATGAACTCATTATTCTAATTGTGTCACCAGCTTTTGTGTGGTAACAGAGTTTTCATGAAAATCTCTATTTTGTGTTTCAATAGTTTAGTTAAAACAAGATTTAGTGTATAATTTGCCCATTTATGTAAAAGGATTTTTATTCTAAACTACTTTGAATACCTGAACCTGGAGTATTCAGCCATTTTTTGGATTTGAAACTTTTCCTCATACTCAAGATTTGTGACATATTGGGTAAATGATAAAAACTAAGTTGTACAGTACGTTCACCTCACATAAATCCACAGCATATTTCACCTGTGATATGTCTTTTCAAGTGTTACTCAAGATGAGCTAACATGACCAGCATCTCCTGCTGCACTCAGTTGTGAAACAAACAGTGAGTTACATAAACACCTAGTGGACTCTGACCTCCACACTGACAACGTGTTCACTGTCAGAACAATAAATGATTCGTTCTGACACAAAAGAAGGGAGACCATGCAATCTGACCGTGGCTGTGTGAGCAGAAGGTGCAATGTGACCGTGTATCTCGTTACCTCAAAGGTCTATGGCGACCTGGTCCCCTCAGGCTGGCTGTTTTTAGCACACCGTTACGTGGTGGAAAGTATGCCTGAATGCATGCGCGTGAGCTGTGGACTCAAAACCACTAGGTGAAAATCTACTGATACTTTCAGCATGTGAAGGAAATCTTTTGAAGCAGAAGCAGCCATTGCTTTCAGCTGTCAGCTCCACGGAAACGGGTGCATCAAAACACGTCACGTGCCAAAGCACAACACCTACAAGTACAACTCAGATGGCGATTGTCATAAAGCAGAGCGAATGCCACAAATAGATTAGCAATCATTAAGTCCTGAAGTTCTTTTCTTTTTATTTTTGGTATAATGTGACAGCTATAATATCTCTGCACACAGACCAGATGCAACGAGGCCTTCAGCCTTTGCAGATGGGGTGCAAGCTCTGCTCCACTCATTGCACAAATTTGCTACTGGATCCAAATACTTTGACGAGTGAGGGTTATTAGGCTTAGTTCATTCATGTTAACAATTTACACCATAAGTATCAGCTCAGTTTTGCAATTGATATCCTGCTATGCTCTAAAAAGGTAATAAAATCCCAGACTGAGACAAAGTGGAATATATCTATGGAGCTTGAGAAGATGTATCATAAAAAAGGAGAAATTTATTAAAAGGTTTCCTTATTGCTGATAATAAATGATCATTTATTTTCCTGCTTTTCTGGAGCCTTTCAGATCTGTCAGAAGGCTGGTTATATAAGGAGCTAACACAGATGCTACCTGGCCTCCAGTATAGCCACAGTTTTTGATTCAGCATTTACTTTGGAGTTTTTTTGTTTTTTTTTTGTAGAACCAGTAGCAGTGATGACCCTTGCCTTTTCCAGATGTTAAATTTACCATTAGCGAGCCAGTCTGTCCTTAAGCAACATTTTGGTTCTGTGCCAGCTGCCAGCCCCTAGCAGCGTCTTCCATTTCCAAATCAGTTACAAAGATCAGGCATGTCATCATTTCAAAACCTCCCCACACTTTGTCCAAACTATAACTTTCAGAGTGGGGAAACTTTTCCAGATGCTTTCATCGCTTGACAGATGTAGGGCTGGGTTGAAAAACCAGCAAATGTGCATTGCATTTTAACAAAGCTGAAAACTTAATACAGTGCATCGTACAAAAGACTCAACTGGACTACAGTTATCAGCAAATTTAACTTCTTTTTTATGATCCATTACTGAGACGGACTTATTGCGATTAACACAGATCCTTTCAAGGCAAAAATGAGTCTGCTTTTCTGTTCGATGGCAGGTCTACACAACGGTGAAAACCATGAATGCGTTTAACCCTTTAATCCATCGTGTCCACTCCAGCGGACACCTATTTAATGGTTGTTTTCTAGTACATTCAATAATGAGGATGGTTTGCAATTTTCCCCACTTCAGAGGACATTAGGAGAGTCACTCACCACACTGCCACTCACTGAAGAATAAACAAATATAGTATTAAATTTCATATATACACATGCCTGTAATTACCAACTTTACCTCAGTGATAAACACAACAAGAAAATGATACTAGTCAACTTTATATTTTTATCATATAAATATATTTTATATTTTTTCATAAATATTTCTATAAATCAAATAGATCAACTAAATAAAAAGTCAAATACCATTAAAGACAAAGAAAAGTGTCTCTGTAGATATCTGTAGAAAAGTGAATTTTTTATTTATTTATTTTTTTTAAATAAATCATGCATCAGAGGGTTAATCTGCTTGCATGAATGTTCCTTGTGAGGGTTTTTGGGAAAATACAAAAGTAATATATGACACTGTTTTACCTAAATGCAACAGTGACAGCAAACATGATCAGTCTGTGAGCTAAGGCTAATGCTAAACTAAAAGAAAAACTCTTCTCATTGTGCCTCTGGATTCCATACAGCGCCCTTAAACATTGCTGAGCAACAATCAAGAAAAGGAGTATCTGAGTGAAGCAATCACTAAAACCAAAACATGAACAGAGTGAAGCTGAGAGATTTCTCTCTACAGAGACAGCTGAGCGTATCTTATTTCATTTTCCATCATGACATCGGTGTACCGAGTTTCATTTTTCTACTTGCCAAATCGGCCCACGTGTTCCTGAACCAGCTTGGTGACAGAACAGTGCTAATTTGCTACCATAGTAGGATCGCTGACAACAACAGCTACAACAAGTACTTTGAAAGAATCAATTGAGCTTATTCTGAGAGAAATAGTCACATTTATCCAGAATAACGACTTTTATTTTTTTGTAAGCTTTCATGAGAAAACACACAGTTAATATTCATACAAGTGATATGAACATCCACATACCAACAAAACACACAAACCTGACATCGGATGAACACTGAACTGGCATTGGCTCTTGTATCACCATGTCACCACAAAATTTGTTTGTCTAAGCTTATGAAGAGAAGCAAAACTAAGTGTCCTTTATTAATAATATCATTTGAATCTCAGAGTACACGATGCCAGAAAAGGATCACTGATTATTTCTACATTCCTCACATCATGTGAACCCAGATCAGAGCTGGTGGGAGTAAAGAGTAAAGAGTAAACTTCCCACCAACGTGCCTGTCCCCACAAATGAGCATGTTGAGGAGAAGTGACAATCAAACAAAAGCGGTCCAGTAAACACACAACATTTGCACAGGAATACATTCAAATCCTCAGGGAGTCCAATTGTGGTGAAATTCAGTTTACATACAGCATCCCTCCCTGATCATTAGTCCCAGACAATCTCCTGTCTAGAGCTGCTTACAGTAAGTCTGGCTGCAGAGCCCCAATCCTATTCAACTCAGAAGGACTTTACCATAAGGAAGGCTCAAGGGGACCTGGGTCAGGTGAAGGTCAAAGTTGGCCAATATAGGCCACAGAATGGAAAACAAAAAGATCAGAGGGGTGAAGACAACCACCCTGTGTGAGTTTTTACCAAGACTGAAAACAACAGCATTTCAAAGCACCTGCATTAGTTCGAGTGTGTATTACTACTGGTTAAGATGAGAAAAAGAAACTGGATCCAGGAGGTTCCGGAAGAGGAGGGATTTGTTTTTTTTTCTCCAAGTTATCTGAATGGGAATCAATTTATCTGTTCACATTTTTTGCTGACAAAGCAAAAAGTAGATGTGAGTGGTTTCTTTTGGTGCTGTCACATTATCCAACATTACCACTTAATAACTGTCCCCAAACGGCATGCCTGATTCAATCCATCCGTTCATTTTCTTACCCACTTAGTCCAAGGATCATAGGAGCCAATCATTGGGCGAGAGGCAGGGTACATCCTGGACACGTCGTCAGTCCATCACAAGACCAAAACAGAGAGACCAACAACCACTCACTCCTAGGGACAATTTAGATTAACCAAAGAACTTAACATGCATGTCTTTGGACGATGAGAGGAAGCCAGAGTACCTGGATAGAACCCATGCATACACAGGGAGAACATGCAAACTCCCCACAGAAAGGCCACCATTTAAACCTCCTCTCAGCCGAGGCTCAAACCAGCAACCTTCTTGCTGCAAGAACACCATGGTCACCACTATGCCACCGTGCAGCAACTCAAAAAATATATATATCAAAATATATTTTGAGGTGTTTTTCTACCTTTTCAGGTTGAATAACACTTGGAACACAGAAAGCTAGAAGTTCTAAAAGTAGCTCAAAACACCAGTCTCCTCAAGTCTAAGATCAAATTACAATATTATCAAACGAGCAGAACAACAAAATGTCAGTATTTGTTTCTTTTAGAATCAGAATTATCGTCAGTGTTGGTATATCAACACTCCCTTGTTTCTATTAAAAAATAGTCAAGTAAAATGCCATCTGATTGGTGCCACAGCAAATAGGAAGTCTTTGGCCCAACTTTATTGACAATTTTCTCTGATGAATGTAAATGTAGCCATTCATTTGTAGGAAGTGATAGGACATTCAAGCAGCTTGCATACATACATTTCCATAACACAAATAGAAAGTGTCTGAAGGTTTGGAAATAAAACAGTGGTTTGCTATACTTTTCCACTTTTCTGAGGAGGAAACTTGGGGGAAAAAAAAGGTCAGGGGAACTACACTGTTAAAAAAAGACAACACATTTTTTCATGATCTCACAACTAAGACAAATGATAAACTTTAAAGACTGTTCAGAAGAGAACCTGAAAGTCCTGTTTGAGGAGCTGAGTTGAACCCGGTTTGCCTCAAACTGCAAAAAGGGGCAGAAGATGTCTCAGGTTCCCGAAGACAAAACTGCTCAGACAGACAAACAATAAAAAAACAAACAAAACAAAAGCAATGACAAGTTTCCTACGGTGATCATAAAGAGGGACAAATGCTTGTCTGCAAAGGGGCAGAGGGCAGAAAGGTCATTAGTATGGCTTATGTATGACTGACAAACCTATCACCCTGGGTTAAATTCATGACAAGAAGATTCATTTGGAGCAAAAGCATGCCAGTGTTTGCTGAAACAACATGGGTTGTAAAAAAGCACTCTTTAATAAAGACTGAAGAAAATGAAGTAAAATGCAGGGTGTGGTGAAACATTTTTGGTGCCTGTTTGCTGCTGCAGTGTTTTCCCCTAATAAAGAATACATGTGCACAATACGTGCACTTACTTGATCAGGGTTTGGTCAACAGATTAGCTTTTGAAACATGTCAATAATTGTGTTTGTTCCTTTGACAATGGGGGACAAAATACTGAACGACAGTCCACTTTGTCAAAGAATAGAGGGCATTGTCACTTTGATGAATTGCACAGCTGTAAAGGGATTTTTAACAGCACTCATCAGAAAGATAAGGTTGTAAAACTGGTTGAGAGTGAAGATCTTTGAACCCTAGGCACATGTCTCAGCCCTGTGGCGACTGGCTTGAGGTATTAGCAAACACGACGGGACCGACATGAAAGTCTGATAGTCAGAGGACTAAGTGTTATCTCAGAGTGTTTACAAGTAGAGTTGGGCTTTCTCAGAGTCTCACAGTTTCAGAAAGGGCTTCTGTACAACAGACACCATGAGCAAAATCAAAACTCTGCTAATCATGAGTAATTCAAATAAAGCTAAATCTAAATTTCCAATTGCACTATAATTGAAACATTGTTGTTGAGAAATAAATGCTGAGATGAAATGAACACCCCGAGTTAACAATTAGTCAATCTGCAAAATGCAATTGGTCAGCAACACATTTTTGCAGCCAAACTACACTGATGCAGTGCAGATAGGTAGGAAACTGCCAGTAGTAAGTTTTCTATGTTGACACACGTGGGAAGGAGTCCGTAAGAAAGAGGTTACTCTCAGGGCTGTGACCCAGTCACTACAGATTAACCATCACTTCACTACCTCCAACACTTTATACAGACAAAGTTGTAACATTTATTCTACCTGCTGGGTAATGAATAGGAGAATGCACCAAAAAAAAAAAAAAAAAAAAAAAAAAAAAAAAAAAAAAAGACTTTAAAAAAACAGCAAATACACAGGGAACATGGGTTCCTGAGCAACAACGCATAAATGCAATGTTCCATACAAAGCTCCTTGAGACACTTTACATAACAGCATATTCTCCAGAGATCAAATACAAGTGGTCTGCAGGTGTCTGTCACCATCTAAACACAATCTTCATCTAAATAAAAAAAAACATTTGCATACCTTATGGATATTCTAATCACTGTCATAATAAAAACAGACATGATAAAGAAACGTAGCTTCTTCACAACAACTGCTGAAAAGAAAAGAAGAGAAAAGAAAAACAAAACAAAAGTTGTTCAAACAAGCCAATAAACGGCCTTTGTTCTGAGCCTCACTAATGAATAGCTTACATCACACAGAGATGCCCTAATGATGACCAAGCTGCGCAAGCGTGTAAACTAGGACCTGATTAGCTGCCCAAACACACAATAACAACCATCCGAGGAATTCTGGAAAATTTTAGGAGAGTTTCCCCCAATGCTTGCAAAGAACAAACATGCACCTGATAAGTGTCTGAATGATAAACTGGGAAAGAAACGCTGCTGGGATCCTGCAAAGCTCTGCATGTGCAGCACAGCATTCCCTCACAGATGGACAGTGTGACCTGCTGGAGGACGCTGCACTTTGTTTTGGGTTTTTTTCTAAGTAACAAAAAAGAGCTAAATGGAAATATCTACCTTAGAGATAGCAGACAGCGCAATCCGAAGCCGCCATGTCCTCTGGAAACTCCTTGTGCTGATGAGTGGTACGTGCGAGACAGAGAGGAGAGGGGAAGCAGGAAGAAAAACAACAAATAACAAACAATTTAAAAAAAAAAAAAGAAAGAAAGAAAAGAAAACAAAGCCCCTGCCGCCGATCACGTCCTCACTTTCTTCCTGCTGCGCTTCTTGCTGCTGTCAAAAATCCCCCACCACGTCCATGCACAACAGAGCCATAGTGCTCAGCCCCACCGGAAGTGACGTCATGAGTGACAGCTGGTTGAGAGAAAGCGCACACCCCCCCGACACACCTATAGTTTCAGCGAATAGGAAGAGCGCAGCAGCTTGCCTTGTGAAGGACGCCACCTAACCACAAAGAAGCACCAGAAAGACTCTTCCTCCAAACAAAAAAAAAACCAAGGATATGACCACAATTCCTCTGCTCATGTAGAGCTCTAAGGCTCAGTCAGTCCTCTAATCATACACCAGGCGACCAAAGCATAGAGGAAAGCAAAAGTGTGGAGGAATATATTCAACACATGTCCTCCACAACAACAAAAAAAAACAAATATATGTTAGATACATGCATGGATAGCATGCAGAATTACAGAATGGGAAAAGACTGGCGTGTATAAAGTGGTCACTGTATGTCACTAAAGTAATCGTGTTCTGTTAAAAGCACAACTTGTCAAAGCAAATAGCAGAAGCATTACAGCAAAAGCATTTATATCAGTCATTCTTTGCAGGGTTATGCTCATAGAATGCATTTAATCTCTACTATGTAAAGCCTTGAGACATTTTACTGACAATCAGAATCTAGACAGATTTGTTTACCGTTGTCACCCAAGTAAGAAGTTAGGATAACGCTGCATAAGTGCCACTTCTGAATGAAGAATGTGGAAGTAATTGTATACTTGTATGCTTGTATTTTGCAATAACAGACTTCTTTGTTCTCTCTACCAAGTCTGAGTAAATAAATTGTTTTGTGTTTTGTTTTGTTGTTGTTGTTGTTTTTTTTTTTTGTTTTGTTTTTTTTTTGCAGCTCTGGTTTGGGAACTGTCCAGTGTCCCTGCTAATGCAAAGGTTGAACCAGGCTGCACAGCTGGATGAGGTGGTGAGTAAGTACAAAAATCTACAACATCAAATAAAGCACTAACATCCCAGTCCCTGCACACACCCAACCCTGAGCCGACCTATCCTCTGCCTATGAGGTCTCATGAAGTGTGATATGTGTTGACCAGCAACTTTGTTGAAGTTCTTGGCACCTTGAGAGACTAATTAATCTCTTTTTGCAGAGTTTATACATACCTTTATTGTTGAAATGACCCATTCTCCCACTGCTTTGGTTCTGTCGTTCCATACTGAGTAATGAAAAGAGTAAATGGCTGCAACTACAAGGTCTATTTGAAAAGTCTTGGAGTCAGTAAAGGTAACACATGGCATTTATTGAGCCATGTAAATATTAATTTATGATAAATAATTTAGGTAAAGCGCTTAACATTTGTAAAATCATTGTACAATATGAAAATATTGGCAACTCTAGTAAAACAAGGCAGAGGAATTTTAGTACAAACCATTCAGCAATGATCTCCAAAATGCCTATTTTGACACAGTTCAACACCATTTGCTCTCAAAAACCACAGTTTGAGGATCTTTGGTTTTGAAAGGTTAAATATAGCTTGAATACCCCGTTAGACCAAGTAGCATAAAAGGAATTAAATTTTTTAAGAAGCAAAACATTCAAATAACTTGACTTTAAAGCAGTAATGATAGTAGTTTTCCTGTCTAAAGTACCTCTAATTGAGGTGAAACTGTTACATTTAGAAAAAAGCTATTCGGACCATGTAACATGTACAACATGCCTCTGTCTGTAACTGTGCGTCTGCTGAAAGGTTGTAAACAATGTTGTCAGACAATAGACAATATTGAAGTAGATAAGTGTAGTGTGTGACTCGTTATCAGTAGATAATGGTGCTGATGTTGCTCACTGCAAAATGTCCCATTTGTTCTGAATAATGTTGATCAATGAAAAAAATAAACTCTTGACTCTCCATTTTAATTTTAACTAAAAAATAAATTAACTTTGAGTTTCTTCCAATGTCTTTTGAAGTTGTATATTGTCATTCCGGCCTGCCTCTGATGAAAAACCCATCAATGATTTACTTAGTCAAGTATACCAACAAAGCAGGGCTTCAAACATCTAGATGTATTTGGCTTCAATTAGTGCCATCAGTCTGATGTTTATTTGTTCACAATCTGTTTATTTCCTAATCTTTTTTGGCTTATTGCCTTGTGTGATTTATGAGATGTTTTTCACTTCTTGTCTCAAATAAACTGTGCAAAAGAAAATGATGTTCTTTTCAGATATTGCGTGGCAGCTGGAGAAATCATAACACCTCACAAGCCAAGATAAGAAGAGTTCCAACTGTTGCAATGAGCTGTCCCTTTACTGAAGCAGCTCCCATTTCTCAGCTTGTGCCAGATGCTGAGCCTGCAAATCCCACTTGTCAGTTGCATCTTTCTGGGCCCTTGTTTCCTCACTCCATACGCTGTCCCAATTCCTTGTTGCAAGTTTTTATGCAATGTGGGCATCAAACTGCCTCAAGGCCTTGAAGCAGATATTACACTGAAGCCTTTCAACCTCCATGTGAACTCTGGCAGCTTCATCCATAACCTTAACATGCAAAGTAGGAGAAACAAATGTTTGTTTAACTTTATTTATCTGCTGTAGCTGGAAAGATTTCTTACAAATGCTTACATGGTTGCAAGCTTTCTGCTTCTTTCATGCCTTAAAAAAACTGTCAGCAGATTTTATGCAAAGAGAAACTCTAAATGTCTGTTTAGTCATAATATGTTAGTAGTTATTTGGTCTGAATGCAGTAGAGAACAAAAACCATTTGTTGAATAATGAAGAAGAGATTCAGAAAGTTTACCTCAGTTAAGTGACTTAAGAATGAAAACTATTCAAATTATTACTGTGGTGTCACACTATTGACAGCTATCAGCGCCTCCTGAAGAAGAGAACTTTAGCAACCTTCATACTGAACAACTATGGACCATTCTCGCTAACGTCATAATTACTTTTATGCCGCCATGTTGGGTGTCATCCAGTCACTGTTTATTTGCTGTAAACTGCTTCACATCACGGGGCTTGTTGTATGTTTCTCTAAAATCCCTGTTTATGTACGTCCAAATTTGCCAACTCATGGAGAAATAACTACTCTAGCTTACTAAGACATTAAAAATGACCTAGTCAATTCATAATCACAATACATAAGGGCAGAATTAAAAGCTCACAAGTCCTTAGAAGCTTATAAATATCCATGGTGAGATGGATACCAGAGCTCCAGCTGAGGAGCTCATGTCAAATGTGAGTAAAGAAACAGCAGATTGCAAAAATATGAATGCAATTTTAAAATAGGAGTTATTTTGATGCTATATTTATAAGTTACAGTTACTAGAAATGAGTAATTACAAGAAATGACAAAAATGACAAGACTGTTAATCAACACCACCAAGGAAATAAAATTGGGATATCAAAAAGTTACAGCCCAAATTTACCATTATATATTTTTTTTCCAACATAAGAAAGACTAGCTGTAACAGCTGAACTTGTAACAATATGTCTGCTTTGTTGACCTTTTTGGCACCCAGAAACATCGCCAACGTGCAAGTCACATGATCAGTGATAGAAGCTGAGTATGATCTATAAACCTATTTCTAATCTCTCTTTTATATCCAAGATTGTTGTAAAAATGGTCATACAACCAGCTTAATGACTTTTTGAATCAAAGGAGAAATCTTGTTTATTTTCAGTCTGACTTTAAATCTCATCAAAGCACTGAAGCAGCACTGGTCAAAGTGTTTATTAGACTGGCTGTGTTCTGTATCAGCCCTGGTTCAGTTGCGCCTCAGTGCTGTGTTTGATTCTGTAGATCACAGAATCCTGTTGCACAGGCCTCAAAGAGGGTTTGGAGTCTTTGAGATGGTCTGAGTTAGTTTGGTATAATCAGCAACTTTGAATCTGAGCAAATGGCCATGATTTGTGTAGCTGTAGCTTGCTTTTAACAGTTTTGACTGAATTGAGCTAATTTACGTTAAATTTTAAGAATTATTTTTACACACTCCTTTCTTAATATGATTTTGTTTCTCTTTCTGTTCTTTTAAAGGAACTTTTTGATGTTTCTTCTGCACCTGTTGAAATGTTTCATATAAAGCATGACTTATAGATGAAATGTGCTATATAAATAACCTTTCCTCTTGAAGGGTTTCATGCTTTTGGATTTTGTGGCACAATGAAAACTAAGCAGACTGCAATAAACAATTTTACTTAAAAGACTTCCACACAAAAGTATTTTAGTCATGCAAAAACCAATGCATAAGTATAATAATATATAATAAAACAATATGAACCTTTATACAATCTACTATACAAGATAAAATATAGAAAAAATACAGTGAAAATATAAATAAAGATAAAATTAAACTCAGAGGTCAGCATAAATTTTTAGCAAACATGTGGATAAAACTCACAGTACTTGTTTTAGGAATAATACTTTTACACTGTTGACACATTGACATGAATAGAGCATGTTGGGGATCAGACTCCCATGATGGCACATGTCACATGAAGGCAGTGGTGACTGTTCATAAATAATAAAAAAAAAAAAGGCCTCACAAATGACTGGCTTGCAACTGCGACTCAGCTTTCATTATTCATTTCAAAAGAATTTATTTGTTCATGAATGTTCATGAAGGCTCTATCCTGCAAAGCAGACCTGTCTGCTGTTAAATGACAAAGTTGGAAGCCGATTTATGATTTTTGTATGACTTTTTATTTTCATTTATTTTCTTTAAGATATGGTCAACAAAGTTTGAATTTTTAGCTGCTATGTCAGCTAGTTTTCTGCCTGTGGTTTTGACATACATTTCGCAAGTTAAAAGCAACAGTCAGTTCTGAATCCTGCATTCACAGTTTCAGTGCATGCAACAGGATATTGGCTGCAGGATTTTGAGCCCACTTGTGATTTCTCCATTTGGAGAAGTTATGGATACAAATTGCATTCTTGAGATATGGCTCATTGCAACATTACTGTAGAAAGCAGACAGTCCACAGTAATGGGCTTTGGTCAAGACTTTCTGTCTGGACAGCAGCTGGTTTCACAATTAGGGGGGGGGGACTCAGAGAGCTTTCCACATCTTGATAAAACAAGGACAACCTCTTGCCCCATTTTCTTACAAGTATGTGCCTGAACTGAGCTGCAATGAAACAAACTGAAGCAGGAGTCTGATGAGATCATTCATGGTTATGAATAGGAACAGATTGAACCTTTTGGAAATGTTTATAATGGCTGCTACAACCAGAATCACAGTGCAGCAAATTAAGATTAATTTGTTAGAATATCTGCAAAAATGTAAACACGATCATGTCAGTGTTTTCTGACTTAAAAGTAAAATAAAATGTAAGAGCTTTGATCATGTTGTAAGTCAGTTATTAAATGACATCAGGTGAATGGCAATTAAATGAACAGCTAATGATTAGGGCAAGTCCATCTAAATTTAAGTTCTGTAATATAGAACCAATACAGTAACAACAAAATCATCTAGCTGTTTCATTAAAACAACAAAATCAAAACATTCACTCATTCATTATCCTGATTGCTTAATCCAATGATAGGTCGCCGGGAAGCTGGAGCCTATCCCAGCAGTCTTTTGGGCGAAAGGCAGGGTACACCTTGGACAGCTCGCCAGTCCATCGCAGCAAAAACAAAACAAAAAAATAAAATAAAATAAAACCAAAAAAACCACGACCAACCAGCAGCTTTAGTTCTCTTCATCTACTTCTCAAACTAATGCAAATAAATAAATAAATAAATAAAAGATATAATAATGATCTAAAGATAATCCAATTCATGCAACACAGCCTTTTCGGGAATTCCCCTTTTATACCTATAATAATGACACTCTTGTTTCCAGTGAACCTGTTCAACTGCTAAATACTCCAAACAGGTTTTTTTTTTTATTTTTTTTTAGCATTCCTCAACTCTTCCTGTTGAGGAATGTAACTTCCTGTTACTTCAGCTTATTGGGAAAGTGTTGCACGTGTCTAACTCAAAATGTTTATTAGATTGAACATTAAATATCTCGTCCTTGTAGTTCATGTATGGATGTATGTATGCATGCTTGCATGTATATATGTATGTATGTATGGATCTATCTATCTATCTATCTATCTGGATATAGATAGTTAAGACAACTTGTATGCATCTATCCCATCTGAAACTTATAACAATATGAATGTTATTTTATTTCCAGTTTTATAGTCATCCTCTTTATTCCCCACCACTGGAAAACTGTCCAAGTTTCAGGTGTTAAGCAGCTTTAATCTTTCACAAGAGTTAATCTAACACACCATGTGTAAGCATGTCACCATGAAGGTTTAGCAGCAGACAGTCCTCTGCTGCCATCTGTTGCCAAGAAACACCAACATTAAACGCTCACTAAAAATACCAGAGAGCATTACAAAACCTAGATACCTGCGCCAATATACATTTGGGATAAGTTACTAATTTAGCTTTATTTCGTTTGAACTACCCACATCACAAATTTAACCCATTTACAATATGGATAAGAAGAAAAGAAAAAAAAAACTGCCAAGTTTTTTGCCGAGTAATCTGTCAAAAGCTGCATCTAAATAGATAACCTTTTAGTCAGTTTATTAGTATTCAAAACAAAACCTTTATGTATTTTAAACTATTTGATCAGACTGATTCAATCCAGCTCATTTGGAATAATCCATATATGGTCTTAGTCCAGCTTTCTCGTTCCAATTTTTGCTTTTCATCGCCAATTGTTGGTTTACAAGAATTAGTTTAATGGAGGCAGCTAAAACAGAACTGGTTGGCCATGGAAAGTTTTGTTTGCTCTTTCTTTCGGGAGGCTTATAAGAATTAAGAACTTTTATAGACCCTGAAACTATCTGAAAGTGCTCTATTCCTGGTCATTAAGTCCAATTGGTCATGCAATCAGTCCATGCATATGATTTCTTTTAAATCACTTAATTTAATTGAAATTATTTAATTGAACAAATTATTAATTAATGAGCACAAAAAGTTAAATACATTAAGTTCATTGGGAAAACTTTTGATAATTCATTCATCATTGAAGACACGTGAAAGCTAAATGACCTACATTATTTTGTCAACGCCCTCCATATGCATGTTTATTCTTCTTTGCCTCATCAGAGTTTGCATCATTTGGTGAAATTAAAGAAAATATCACCTTGTTTTTTCTATTGTAGAGATTTTTCCACATCTTCTTAGACAACATAATTAAAAGTCTAGACCAGGTGTGTCCAAAGTCAGTCCTCGAGGGCCCCTGTCCTGCAAGTTTTCAGTGCATCACTGCTTCAGCACACTTGATTTGAAATAAATGGATCCAACAGCCTATGAAGGTCTGTACAAGGACTCAATGACTTAATTTAAGTCAGGTGTACTGGAATAGGGATACACTGAAAACATGCAGGATTGTGGCCTTTGAGTACCAGAGCAGGACACCACTGGACTAGACTGATCACCAAACTGTACATAAGTTGGACCTTTAACAAGCAACATGATCCTCCACTAGGTGGCGGTTTTGCCATGTAAATATTTTGGTAACTAGTAGTATTGGGAGTACAATATATTTGTGATCAATCAAAATATTTGCTTTATGTCTAGAATAATCACACATTGGTGCTGATAAGCTGTATGATAACTGAATAAACAATGCTATTTCATTAATAATTGTCAAACTGAATTCTTATTAATCACTGTAGCTCACAATGTGGCAGAATCGATGTGGAAACAATGCTAACCTTTCCTTAATTTTATTTATATTTTCAGACATGGCTAACTGCTCGATAGTATATTTATGCGATTTGTTTAAACAGAAGCTTCAATTTTATCCACTAGCTTTCAGTCAATAAGACGACTCCAGTAATAGGGGGTTAACATCATACAAAGGCTTCGAAAACCCCTACTGTGGATATTTTTTTAAATTTCATGAAACTCTAAATAAAACAACACCTAACCCTAACATTATCAAACTTTTATATTTCATAATCTTATATTTCATAACAAAACCTTAAATGTATTAATTATTTCTTTACTGTACAAAAAACACATCTCAGTGAATTTCAAAGTGTTTGACATGGTTTTCTGTGGAGTTGCGAAGCAGGAGGAGTTGATGGATGAAGGATGGCCTTTGGGGATGCAACCCCTGAGACAGGATGCACACAGAGCCATTGTCTCATCAGGTTTAGTATGCAACTCCCTTAGCTCTATCACCATGGCTAAGGCTCAAATCAATTCAGTTTGGTGGCTGCTGGGGGGGGGGGGGGGGGGCGGCAGCTACAAGGTGAGCGCTGCCCACTTACAAATACACCCGACTATGGTCTAGACACAGAGTGGCGATGTCCTGCATTGCAATGTTACAGCTCAGTGCTATGCTTAGAGGTGAATATGTGAAAAAGCCTGAAGGTTCACTGATGACTGATCTATAGAAGATGGAGAAAGTGTTACAAATGAGCGATCACTGAGGCAGCACGAAGGTTGTCAGAATTACAAATGTATCGAAAAAATATTGATGGCAAATCTGTAACACAAAGTCTGGCTGGTTATGTGGCTGATGAGTGACAGCAGAGGGGTTAGCGAGGGCTCTCACTCAATGCCTGACCTTGATATGAGATACAGGGCTGCAGTTTCAGACAGTGAGGCAGGTCTGATGCCAAAGTTGGCCTGACACCGTCTGGCACTCACCTCGTTATCTGTGTGAGTGTGTATTTATGTGAGATGCAGGCCAGAGAGAGACAGAATACTGTAACCATCATCTGTTGTCATATGAATCATGCTGGAGCCCAGGAGGTGAGACTGTGCCATGGCTCCTCTTTCCATCTGCTCTGCTTTGCTCTCCGGTTTTTAAGACTTACTGATTGATGTATGTAGACCAATGGAGCTCCAGAATTTGGTAGACGATGAGGACATAGATTGTGTATTGAGGGTTAAAGATTTTAAAAAAAAAAAAACCCAAGACGGAGCAACAAGTCTGGGAGTCATTTGCCACCAACATGAAGCACAGAATGTGAGGAAAAAATGAAAGCACAGAACATTAAAGATTAATCATCTTATCTTTTATTTAAAATTAACTGAAGCAGAAAATCCAAGTCATGAATGCAAAGACTTTACCTGCTTCTCCTTCCTGCTGCTATAACATGATTGACAGTAGAAGCCGGTTCTCCAAGTAAAGGGAAGGGTCAGAGCCAAACAGTCGAGCTGGTTTGGTTTGCTGTTTTTCGAGAGCTTCTCACATCATGTGAACATGATGCCTCCTGATGTCTGTCTGGAGTAGTATTGCTGCCCTTCAGGGAAGGCAGTAGGTTGTATAGTTATCTCCTGATTGGGCAAAATCACTACCCTGAAACCACACAACCTACTACCTCACCCCGTACGAACATCAGAAAGCTCCTACAGTATATGCTGGAAACCTCACCATCAAGATGTAGTGAAATATTGTGTAAACGGCAGTATACCACTCATTCATATTTTGACAATAAAAAGTCATTCACTTTTTGAGTCAAGCTTTAATTTCTACAATATATGATTCATAAAAGTAGTTTATTGGGTGCAAAGTAGGGAAGTGGCAAGAGAGCAGATATAATGTGGACACTCCAGCTGTATACAGTGCATAATGAGATATGAGGAAATATTAACACAACATTCAAATGAGGTCCTGTGTCCATTCAGTGGGTAACCATGTGCTTTCCGATGTCGATGTGGATCCAGACACTCCAAAAATGGCCTCTGAAGACATTACAGCCACTTCAGGAAAGACAGTAAGTTGTATAGTTATCTGACAGGAAGGGTATTACCCTAAAACTATACAACCTACTACCTCACCCCAAAGGACAGTCTTTAAAATCAAAGTCCTTTCAGGTCCCTGTTCATGCCTGTAATTGGATTTGACACACCTCACTGAATGCAAAACAGCAGTTATGATTCACAGAAACACAAACACATATGCCGCTCTACTCTGACACCTCACTGCTGTCAAAGGAGTCCGTGTGCACAGAGCATAATGTGAAAACTGGGTCTCTGAGTTCACGACTCCAGCTGAGGGGGAATTCAAATGATCCAACAGCGCACCCATATCCTAAACAAATTGCATGGCCAAGATATTTCCATATCCAACTTCTAAGTAACTTACATTGCTCTATAATTGTTAAACATCCGAAATATTTGAAACACAACATTGCACACACAAAATTTAATCTAAAGTTGGTCATGTTTAGAGTTTAGCAATGAATGGAAGGTAATGGGGAGATTGACAAACAGTGGGGCAAATATTTTTTCATTTTTAATATAAGACATTATATAATAGCAAATAATTTAATATAAAAAGTAATCTCATATCCTATTTCATCCTCTACTTGATGTAATTATGAATAAAAATAACAATAATAATAAAACATTAACTAAAGTGTAACTAAACACTGAACGATCTGTATAACACACCGTTACTTTGTTTTGGTTCTGAGGGAAGAGTGTTAACATTACCGTACAGTGTTGTGAGTGGGCAAGCTCAAACTAGCTCTGATCCTGGCCCACATGTGTGGAGCAGAAGGCCACAGCTGCTGCCTCTGTTAATGCTTCTCCCCTGCTCTGTAACATGCAAAAGAGAGGGTTGGGGAGGAGGGGAGAAGAGGGGAGGGGGGTGCATGGGTGCATGGGTGGTCAGGTGGGTGGGGTGGCTGGCCTCTCGCCTCCTCCTTCCACCGTGGCTTCAGGGGCACATCAGGTACTCTTCATCTAAAAAAAAAAAAAAAAACCCAAGAGGGAGAATGTTACTTTTGCAACAGCGGAGCTGGACAAACACTTTACCATGATGACTTTTAGATGTGATGTGGGTGTTAATGGCACACATCCCAGTTGACCATTTTTTATGAGAGATTAATTTCTTTTAGTGGAAAAAAAAAATGTCCAGGTTAGCATACAGATTGAGTTTAAGTTCATTCCCTCCAATTCTTACATGAAATTGTATACGCTTCCATGTATGTGTCATTAGAAAACCACACCATTCCACTTGTCCACCTGTCACAAAGTTTGATGTGGCCGAGTCATGTGAGGGCAATCTTCGTCAGCTACAGTTATAATACCTATATGTGAGAGCGCTAAAGTATAACACTGCACGTTACGGAACGGTATGTCTTCAGCTGAGAGGCCCCATTGTGCCTGCTCAGTGGTGAGTCTGAGGCTCTCTGCATTATTCAACACTGCCTTACTTAACACGATAGTGGTGTGGATTGTAAGTATGCACAAGCACACACAGACACATGAGGAGTGCACTGACATTTTGCAGACAGAGATGAAATCTGTTGTATGCACTCACTTAAGATAAATGTACAAACAGAGCTACACAGAGAATGCTGTGCAAGAATTTAATTCACTTCAAATACATTTTGTTTTAGGGGACATTTAAACAAATTAAACAAAAATGACCAGATTTTGTGTTTGAATATGATATAGAACAGGGCTGGAAGAATTATGATTTGTAGAAAAGTTCAGTGAAGGTGCAGTTCACAAGCTCATTTATAAGCGTTAATATGTAAGGAGTTAAAGTCCTTAAACAGTAGAAACATATGTTTGGATATATATATATATATATATATATATATATATATATATATATATATATATATATATATATATATATATATATATATATATATATGTGTGTGTGTGTGTTACGGCTGCCTGTATTGTTTTTCAGTTTACTAATTCTGAACCTTCAGCTGGGATTCCTGCTCAAACATAACTCTGATTGCTGCCTCCTGGCTGGGATCGGTCCTTCATGTCACCTGCTCATCTCCACCCTGCCCATTGGATAATTGGAACTCCGGACTCAGCTGACTCCACTAATCACCAGGACTTAAAAGACACCAGGAGTCTTTCATTCAACGGCTACCACTGGCTCAGTAGTGGTCTGCCCTCTGCCTGTGTTGTGGCTCTACCGTGTTGTAGTTCTGGAAGGACTTTTTGACTTTGTATAAAATCCAGTCCTGTTATGTCTGTTAGTTTTTGTTATGGAATAGTTAAAACCAGTGCTGTATTTTGTTGGATAACCACTTTACGGGCTTGTTTTGCTTTTGGTTTGGCTATTTTGAGGCCATTCCTGGCCTATTCTTGCCTTGTCTTCCCCCTTGGACAATAAATCTGTCTTGGTCCACATGTACACCTGGCCACAGGTTTTTCTTTTGTGCGGCTCAATTGCCCTAGCAGAGTCTGGGTCGTAACAATATGTATATATATATATATATATATATATATATATATATATATATATATATATATATATATATATATATATATAATGTCAGTGTGTGTAAATCAAGGCATGTCCTTGATTTACATACATTACACAAGCACATTTTTTAAGCATTAATATGTAAGGAGTTTAAGTCCTTAAACAGTAGAAATTTATATAAAAAAGTGTCAGTGTGTGTAAGTCAAGGCTTGTCCTGCAGTCCCGCAAATTGTTCAGTGTCACAAGGTCCCAACTTCAGAAGGCAGGGTCAAGGTACACTATCCTGTCAGTGTGCTGACTGGTTGTACTTCAGTCTAATATAGTATATGGCTCTGGGGTCCTGACCAATAGAATGCATGTCCAGGAAAGCTATTGCTTTCAAGTGAAGCCAGTTGGCATCATCCAGTGACAGGGAAATATTCCCACTCACGCACATAGACATGCACATACTGCAGGAGAGTGATATGTAAAACATGCACACACTGACAAACACACACAAGCCTTTACCCTTATGTGCACTCATTAGGCCTTTTTTGTACAGTTACGCCATGCAATCTAAAAACACCTCCTTTATTGAGAGGTTGTCCCTCCTTAAAGATCAGCCTCCTTAAAAGTGTGCAAACTCAGCAAGCATTCCTTTACTTGAAAGCACAGCGTCTGTAACCGATACGCCGCTCGGGCCTCACACCTCCATTAGCTGTTTAGAGGAGCTTGTGGTGCAAAGTCCTGCTTTCTGCACCTCATCATCTCATAATGTCAGCAAACATGGATGGACACAGTGAGGCAAGCACACATGTGCATAAAACACACAGAGCTTCAAATACACATATGTGTTCACTTGCACAAGTTTAGGCAAAAAATGCACTCTAGGGGGGAAATGAGGCCAAACGTGATATTCATTTACGTCATCTAATTTTCACACGGTGTTCACAACAGGAGCATATTCTGGTTGAAAAGTCACTTGAATTTAATCATACTTGAGTCTAAAGTGCTACAATGCCCATCAATCGATGCCGAAGCAGTTTGACTGCAGTGATAGTGCGGTGGAGTGCTGTAACCTTGTAACTTGATCTCAGGGGTTCTGGCGGTCTGTGGTCAGTCAGTGGGTGGATAATTCAGAAAAAGAAGCTTATACACAATCTGCAACCTCAAGTCTTTGTTTCTGTATGTTTCTGCTATCTATCATGCTATAATGTAAGTAGTTCTGACTCAATAATTTGTTAAGTTCCAAATGATTTGTGGATAAAGTTTTTAATTAGACTTTTTTTTTTCTTTTTTAAAAATGATGTTTTATTCAAAATCTGCTGAGATGTTTGCAAAATGGTACCCCACTGGCTCTGGAAACAACAGGTTAATAAAACCCCACAAATGTAGCTGACATCGTTTGAATATGGATTTGTTGTGTTCCTCCTAAACTGCCTGGCATCCGCAGCGCCTTCAGACAGGTCTCTCTGTTATAACTTTTATTGAGAACTGATTTGTGGCTGTCCGATATGACTATTTAGAATATTTTGTTTTTGCACCGCAAGAGTGTCTGGATGCTTTTGGGTGATTCTTTATTCTATTGTAACTATGTGCTAATATTGGATTCCCATGTGTTGTTTGGTTTCTCCCTGGTCAGCATCTACATAAGCACCCTCCTGCCACAAAAGAAAAGGTGCAGACAGAACAAATCCAGATAGACATGGTGGAGCATTTATAAAGAGAAGCACGGCTACTGTGCATAAGCCCTCCACTCCCAACTCAGACACCCATCTATTTATACCAGGGCCAAGGGGCAGGCAGCAAGAAGGGGTGGGAGGGACAGGAGTGGGGAAAGAGGAGAGGCTGCATGGGCAGGTCCTGTTACACATGCCAAGGGGAATGGCCGGGGCAAGCCACAGGGGGATTCTGCTCAAAGTCAGACAGGCTGACCTCCCCGTCACCTCTGCATGAGGCCGATATTAGGCTTGCAAATCATGTGCAAGTGTGTGTTGGAAGAGGTAAAGAACACAGAGTTTATGAGTCTATGGACATGCATGCTTGGGTATGTGTGGTGCTTCAGCTACGCATGAATGCATGCGTACTGTATGCAGTTGTGTACAGGTGGCGTTTCAGTGTGAGAATCAGCGTATATGGTGGAGAGTGCATGGACCCAGGCCCAAGTTTGTAACACTGTACGTGCGTTTGCCTGTCAGGCTGTGAGATAAACTGGCCCCAGTGACTTACCCCTCCATCCCCCAGCAGAGCCATAAACATGCCAGGAGAAGAGGGCTGGATTAGGGAGACTTAGCTGATCCCGATGCGGCCTCATTCCCCATCTTTAAATGTAAAAAAGTGATCCTAATCATTATAATGACAGGGCACACAGCAGGGGTTGCTCAGACCACTCAGCCCAACCTTTGCCAGCTGCTTCTCATCTCTCACACACAGTGTACAATCCCATGTACACGAAAACATGCAGAGGTGCATGTATATCAGCACGATGCAGCACGACAAAGAATCATCTTGTTGGTTGAAATTTCATTTTAGGACACCTTGGACATGATGTTGTTTCATAATTTAAACTGAAATGTTAGGTAACTTCAGGAAAATAGCCATAAATGTATAAAGATGTGACACTTAAGTAAAGAAACAAACCACTGTTTTATCTTTTGTGTGGAACACTTCACCAGCCCCTTTCGTGATGATCTACTTCTGTGTTGGAACCAGAAACAAACGCATAAAGCTGAGACAAACCACATGGTTCTTTCTTCCTTCGAGGTTATCAGGTTCTGATCAAATACTCCAGAATGCAACTGATAACAGCATATTTATAGTGTTTATAAAGACCAGAGAGGTGAAGGTGAGAACTAATTTCTGCTTTTGTTGACAGACCAGAATGTGATATTTTCTTACAAGGCACCACCCCACTGAGTTATGGTGCTTTCCCTCTTACATGGAACAGAAGAAAATACAAAAAGTGGGGGCAGGTATGAAAATGGCTGTGAGAAGGTTTAGGAAAATGATGCATATCATAAATAATACACGTTGTCATTGGGATATAAAAAATAAAAGTGAATAAATAAAATGAATGGAAAAGAGCCTCATAATAGGAAGAAAATGATAAATAACTGTGTCTTATATACTTTTAATAATAACTGTTACGCCAATACAGTGGGAATGAAAAGGAGAGGAATAAACCATTCAAGATCATCAGAGACATATTCAATTTGTTGGGATGGATGCCGTGCCAATACGGGCACCGCCATACACACCTACACCCCCACGGCACCCCAATCCCTAACATATTTATATTTGTTATTGTGTTTTTGTATCTCTTAAGATAATGAGACACAAAAGACACAACTTATGGCCTGCACTGGGTGAGCGGGAGCATTGCCTTATAATTTGCCTTGAATTCACATGAAAATAATTTATAAACAATAAACTATTTTTTCAATCCTAGTGATATGACAAAATAATCTATTCATCCATCCATCCATCCATCCATCATGTAATTGAAAACAGATTTATTATTATTATTATTAATATTGATGTTGAATGAGGTCTTTTTTTGAGTATGATATATTCTGTGAGGAGGCTGCTCCAGCAACAGACATGCAAAGAGTTTTTGGATTTTCACCTTTGAAGAACAGTCTTCTAGAAGATGGAGAAATTATGACCAACTTCTGTGAGATTATCAAGTAAACACAGTGATGGCGGTATACACTGCAGCTCAGAACAGAGGAGAATTAACAAATTACTGCTGTCCAAAAACTATGAAAGGGTGAACATGTCTATATGCATGAAAGTAGACGGAGCCCACAGTGCATTGTGAGAATGTGTTTGTCCCATTTAAAACATTTTCCTCTGGGTTTGAATGTGAATGGTTTTGTACTGTATGATTTTTACACTTTTGTTGCTGGTCAAGGAGAAAACATTATTGCAGATTTTAATCCAGAAGTGGTGGTTGGCGAGGAAGTTGAGGCCCTTTTCTCATCTGGCTATTGGGAAGGTTGTTCAAGGATATTAGTTTTTGTAATGTTGCTAATACGATTTTGGTCTTCATATTTTATCTATAGAATTGTGAGATAACTGAATTGATATAAACCAGTTGCCTGTTGGCATTACTGGGAGAACTGAAAACATAAAGTTGATTTATGGAAATATTTTCATTTTAAATATGAATATTTGGCCAATGAGTGATCACGGAAGATTTGTTCAGCACTTAGGATCATGTTTTTCTTTTTTTTTAAACAGAGGAGACCAGCGTTTTCTTGCTTTTATATAAAGCCACTGAAGCCTGTAAAAACTTTTTAACAAAATCTCTGTACCTCTTCATTTTACAATATCACTTCCCACAAACAAACACATTCAAACAGTCGATTTTTTTTCTTTAATTACTAAACATTAAGCTATTGTAATTTTTGGTTTTATAGAAGACACAAAAAATAAAAGGACTATAAAAGCTTTATAAGCCACACATGCATACAAACACACACACACACACACACACACACAGCTGGACTGGTTTAACATCAGTGCTATCGGCTTGCCAATCCACATATGAGGACAATCCTTTCTAGAAACCCCAATTTACATAACAAAAGTAAACACTTATGCTATTTATGCAGTATGTCTACATGTGAATGATACGTTGTCATAAATCACAAATTAGTTTGAGATGCAAAGATGATCACACTACTAAAGCATGACTACATTTGGGGTACTTCCTGTTTTATGTGAAGTAAGATCGTGACGCATTTATCTAGACTAAACATTATTCAAATCTCGAATGTATCTATTGTATGAGCATATTCATCTCATTCATTTATCTGAAATGCTGAAGATTTTGACGATGAAGCTCACAGGCGAGGTATTCTTGGCATCATGAATCGTGCACTGCGCAGTGGCTGCTTGTGTCCCGCAGGTTTTCGGCCTATTAGAAGAGCCTATAGTCCTGACAAGTCTACATGTCCTGCTCCACTCTGGCCTGCCTGCAGGGCCCCTTTCAGCTTGGGCAGTACCCCATTGAGATGCATCTGTCGCCAGCTATATTTAGAGGGTGGGACAAATACCTTTCTGCCTGCATATGAACTTCAGCTGACAGACGGACAGCCAGAGTGGACAGACAGGGATCTGTATGCTTTGTAACCTTGAAGAGTTTGTTACTTCCCGACTGAGTGTCGTCAGTCTTGCTATTGTGGTCAGTAGTTAGAGCTGAACGCTGAGGCTGTAAATACAGCACAGTTGACCACAGTTAGCATTGAAAAGCTTGATTTAGCAGCAGCTTGGAGTGCCAGTACCTACAGTTCCATAAGAGCTGCCAGGATGAAAAAAAAAGACATATAGCAATGTTGTCTGATAAAGAGATTTAAGACTTTTTCCCCCTGGTGAGCTCTGCAAGAATAATGATGTATTTTTGTGGCCTTGAATCAAATAGGGTGCATTTGATTCCCAAAAACATTTGTGTGTGTGGCAGTTCTTTCAATGCAGCCTGCATGTGATACGCGACCATGTTGCATGGCCATCTGCTCTATATAACCATAAACAAACACAGGCAGGCCAGCTTCACAGCATCAATTCCAAGAGGTCTAGGCTGGGTAAATGTATTCATGCTTTGGTCTCTGGGTAGATGATAGAGCGATATGCCCCAGAAACTGGCAATGATTATGCAATGGCATTCATAATTTATTCCACAAACACAATATGGATATCACTCTGTCCCATATGCAAACACATGGCCAGATTAAGGAGTGAGCAGCCAAAGGGGACAGAGTGCATTCTGAGCTGTTAGCAGAACCTCTGACTGACTGACTGTTTCCATGAGAGCTTGTCTGTGACAGGCCTAAATAGGCCAGCTTTTACTGCTGGAGGGACCTCTGCTATATTTTACACCTAGTGTCTAAATCAGATACAAGGCAGCAAAGAGACAGCCTAATACAGTACATGACTTTATACTGCATCACTTCGAGCCAAAAGCACATATGCAGATATAAACTCCTGAGCGGCTTGTCTGTGTAAGCTGTCAGAATGTTTTCCCCACCAAAAATAGGTAAATGTTGCACTACAAAGCTATATGGTCAGTACTTAACAGAGCAACAGCAAGTAAAATTAAGCCAAAAGTTAAAAAACAAACTGGAAGCTTATCTCAAATCAAACCGGACATGGAATGTAAGGAATATTATTTTTGGTTTCATGAAATTGTGGGTCAATAATCATTTAGCTTCTTAAATAATTTTAGTGAAATGATTCTGTGTGACTTAGTCAAGTAATGTCTGCATCGGTCAATAAAGAGTAAAACAGCATTACACCTTACTGAAAACTGAATTTGGCATTTGTGGTTGTAGAGTCAGATGAAAGGATGATTTAAAAAACATCTGCACATGAAATTAAATGCCTGGCGCAGATTTGCAGCTAGTTATAGCTTGTGGTTGAAGGGTAGCGCTCGGGGTTACTAAGTGTGTATGATACAGACACAGTTGGAGATGAAGCCACAGCTTTGGCTAGAGAGGGGTTTAGGAGCAGAGGGAAACCTTTGTCAGGCACACTCGCTAAAAAACTATAAGCTGGCAGGTTGTCGAAGGAGAGAGAGAAGGAATGGATGAAGGGTGGTGGTGGGGGGGTGAGGGTGGACATGTTGCAGATTTGGCCTTTGCCAGTACATTTGCCCCCATGTGATAAAGAGCCATTTGCAGAGTCTACCAAGGTCAGATTTTTAGAGAAAATTAACAGCTTGTTTCTTTACTCAGCCAGAAAACAAAAAAAGAAGAAAGGAGAAACATCTCTTCATGAGGAAAAAGTGCATCAGACGCTGCGACCACTTAATATGCTCCTCAACTCAGGGTCCAGATGCACCCACTTCTTCTCTACCGCTTTACTCCGTCCCTCTCCTCCTGCTACCTGACTACTTTGGCAGCGATACACAAAATGGCGGTGGGGAGCTGAGAGCTGGAAGGCACAGAGTGGAAGCCATTTTCTAACAGATCCGGGACCAGGCACAGAGAGAATCAAGTCTTCCACTGAGCCTAGTGGACAATTAAGATTAGCCTGCATGTGCACAAAAGATTACGTTTTGTTTCTTAATGTACTCCACTGGTAAGCCACTGGGACCACTTGGCCTGTTAAATGGGATAAAGCCACAATATCCAGGCATTATGATTTAATCTAATGCAGGTTCACATTATCATAAGTCCCAGAATCAGAACAAAAATAGACAAAGCGGTTAAATATCATGCATGCAACAAATGAAACCTGCACAGCTTGTAATTACAGAACCAGTTTCATTATATACGGCACAAGGCATAACAATATATTTTCCCACTAAAAACATATTAAATTAATAAGATTTTACACTACTTACAATGCTCCTGGGATCCCCGTTCTGCCTGTCCATGACATCACTTGTTGGTGAAATGCTTGTCGCTAATGCCCCCATCTGATTGCCTACAAGAGGGAGAGAATGAGACAAATTGACATTGAGAATTTTGCATCAACCAAGACCAAATAGAAAACAATAAGGTCAAGCAAAAATGAAGCGTGATGAGTTAAGAGAGCCTTCTACCGGAGCCCAGGGGCTGTAGGGTCTTCTCTTCGTAGCCTGTTTACTAATAAGCCCTCCCTACAGCTTCGTCTGGCCAAGAAAACTCATTAGCGGAACATGTAACACACTGCACCCCTCTCTGCTGCCCTGTACATCAGCCAACTTACTGCTCACCCAACACCAACACACAAGCTCTGCCGGGGCCTTGGTCTTGCCCAGAATCACCCACTTGCTGCATACGTGCACGCACTTTGGCATGCTGTATTACTGAAGAGCCTACAGTGTCATGTGCGTGGGCGAAGAGGAGCATCTGCGTGTACTTGTGAGCATAATAAGTGACTTTCCGCACATGCGGCACAGTATGTTCGGTTCACACATGCAGGCATGTACATGCTGTGCAGCGTTAAGGTGGCTGTTAACATGTGGCTCTCTTGCCGTGCGCATATGTATGTGGAGCCAGTGCAAGGTGGAATCTCAGACTGAAGGAAAAACAGAGTGTGACGGAGGACAAAGAGAGATGCGACGGCCATCTTTCAGCAAACCAAGGAGGACCCTCTGCCAATTAAAGGGCTCCACTCACTGCAATGGTGGCTGCTGAAGGGTGATAATTCTCTACAGGGAGGCTAATTGCAGCACGGGACACGGTCTTACAGAGGAAGGGTCTTTTATATTTCGTTTCGAGCATTTGTAATTACAGTGCAGTGCCTTGGACTGCTGCCAGGACATGTTTATGGGCTCATGAGTAACCCAACTCTTCCAGCCCGTGGAGGGAGATTCATGTCCGAGCTGTGCACTCGCTGCCCTCTGTGTGTCAGTGTGTGGGTGCCTTGTTTGTGTGTGTATGCTTGTTGATGACTCATGAAGCCTGGGTGAGTGTGTGCAGAGGGGTTACGCCACCGTTTATGGGTTGATACCATATGGATGAAAACAAGTGTTGTAAGAAAACACAATTTATACATGTACACTTTTTTAAAATCTATCTTTTGCTTTTACAAATTAACTTCACGAATTTGACTCATAAAAGTGTGCTATATATATATATATATGTATATATATATATATATATATATATATATATATATAT